>NW_024070207.1:50741191-50823087 GCF_014754425.2 Oryx dammah
GATTTTCAATAGTTCCCATTTCACAAAAATGTTAGAACTTTCACATCTTCAGTAAATATATCTGAACCATCTATAACCCAAGTATCTGGTCTGTGATAAGGGGTTTGTTATGGGCACAATCCTTGTCACATCTTTCAGCTCTGACAGTCCTTTGACTGGTACTTATTACTACCTCAGCCATGCCCTCCAGTCGAGTTTCTTCACATAAGTATAATGGAACACAGAGGATGTTCTTCCTTGGTGAACAAAGAAAAAAAGACAAAAACAGCTGCATCCCTTTGTGTTTATCTTCAGCAGCAGAGTACGAATTCAGAGAATTCCTGAAGTGGGCTGTTGAGTACTGACCCAACTGTACTTGAGTATTTTGTTTCTAGTGGAGACCAGAAGACAAAATAATACATTCCCAGGTTGCAAAGTCCTTAGGCTGACTGGTCCTCTTCTCTTTGTGAGACAAGGAGCACCTACTCTACCTCCCAACCCAACTGCTGAACCTAGCTTTCATCCTTGACCTTGGTGTACACAAGAACCAAACTAGGGGGGAGAGATAAATAAGATGATTTGAGGATTAATGATACAAACTACCAAATATAAAAGATATATACAAGGACCTGCTGTTTGGCTCTGGGACATGGAACTGTATTCAATACCATGTATGAAACTATAAAAGAAAGAAATATATATATATATATATATACACACACACACACACACACGTGTGTGTGTGTATGTGTCTGAATCCTTTTGCTGTACACAGAACCATTCTTAACACACATTCACATTGGTTCCCTTACTCTTGAGAAATCCATTTCCTACCATTACTTTGCCAACAAAGGTCCATGGAGTCAAAGCTACGGTTTTTCCAGTGGTCATGTATGGATGTGAGAGTCGGACCATAAAGAAAACTGAGCAGTGAAGAATCTATGCTTTTGAACTGTGGTATTGGAGAAGATTCTTGAGAGTCCCTTGGACTGCAAGAAGATCAAAGTAGTCCATCCTAAAAGAAATCAGTGGCATTGAAACATGTATAATATCATGTAAGAATCTAATTGCCAGTCTATGTCCGATGCAGGATATGGCACGCTTGGGGCTGGTACACGGGGATGACCCAGAGAGATGTTGTGGGGAGGGGGGTGGGAGGGGGGTTCATGTTTGGGAATGCATGTACACCTGTGGTGGATTCATGTCAATGTATGGCAAAACCAATACAGAATTGTAAAGTAAAATAAAAAATAAATTAAAAAAAAAAAGAAATCAGTCCTGAATATACATTGGAAGGACTTAGGCTGAAGCTGAAACTCCAATACTTCGGCTACCTGATGAGAACTCCCTCATTGGAAAAGACCCTGATGCTGGGAAAGATTGAAGGCAGGAGGAGAAGGGATGACAGAGGATGAGATGGTTGAATGGCATCACTGACTCAATGAACATAAGTTTGAGCAAGCTCTAGGAATTGGTGATGGACAGGGAAGACTGGCATGCTGCAGTCCCTGGGGTTGCAGAGTCGGACACAACTGAGCAACTGATCCCTTCCCTCTATGCTCACTCTTCTCATATGCTCCCTCTGCTGCCCTTACATGCTATTGTTATGCAAATATTTAATCATGATGTTATTTACAGACCTAAGTCTCTAAAATATTCCTTTGAATATTTGAAATGGGTTTCTTTGTGTGATGGGTCCTTTGAAACAGGTTATTTCCCTTAGGATTTACTTTCAATCAAACTGAGACCATTTCTAAGGCATATTGATCCATGACAAAATACAAAGGCCATGCCCAGCTGTAATATTTTCATATTCCATGGAACATATAACTTCTATTTAGAAGCTGTTCTGTAGCCAACTTTGAAGTAGTTGTACCATTTGTATCAGCTTTCTCCACATACATTACTCCTGAAAACCATACAGGGCCACTTCAGTGTCAAATAAGAATCCTTACACATTTCAGGACAATTATACACAAACACACTCACACATAAACTCTCACACCTTTCCATAATAAACCCACAATTAAATCTGAGAACAACCTTCAATGGTGTCATAGTCACTGCCTACACACATCTGGAGTAGTGAGACTGTGCAGAGAAAGCCTTAGCTCATGTGGTGCAGGAAAGAAAATATCATAAATAGTAGACAAGTTGTGCATGCATGTGTGCTCAGACATGTAAGTGTCTGTGATCCCATGGACTGTAGCCTGCTAAGCTCCTTTGTCCATGGGATTTTCCAGGCAAGAATACTGGTGAAAGTGAAAGTCGCTCAGTCGTGATACTGGAGTGGGTAGCCTATCCCTTCTGCAGGGGATCTTCCCAACCCAGGAATTGAACCAGGGCCTCCTGCATTGTAGGCGGACTCTTTACCAACTGAGCTATCAGGGAAGCCCTAGGCAGAGCTATGAATCCTTTACATTCTATAGCAGGAAAGACATATCCTTGGGTGGTCTTAAACCACCAACTTTTCGGTTAATGGCCAAACACGTTAACTGACTGCATCACAGAGAATACCGGAGTGGGTTGCAATTGCCTTCTCCAAGGGATCTTCCTGACCCAAGGAGCAAAACAGCATCTCTTGTGTCTCCTCCATTGACAAGCAGGTTCTTTACTGCTGAGCCACCTGGGAAGCCTTTGTACATGAGTAATAATCACAACAAACTATGGAAAATTCTGAAAGTGATTGGCATACCAGACCACCTGACATGCCTCTCAAAAAACCTATATGCAGGTCAGGAAGCAACAGTTAGAACTGGACATGGAACAACAGACTGGTTCCAAATATGAAAAGCAGTACGTCAAGGCTGTATATTGTCACCCTGCTTTTTTAACTTCTATGCAGGGTACATCATGAGAAACGCTGGACTGGAAGAAGCACAAGCTGGAATCAAGATTGCCGGGAGAAATATCAGTAACCTCAGATAAGCAGATGACACCACCCTTATGGCAGAAAGTGAAGAGGAACTAAAATGCCTCTTGATGAAAGTGAAAGAGGAGAGTGAAAAAGTTGGCTTAAAGCTCAACATTCAGAAAATGAAGATCATGGCATCTGGTCCCATCACTTCATGGCAAATAGATGGGGAAGCAGTGGAAACAGTGTCAGACTTTATTTTGGGGGGCTCCAAAATCACTGCAGATGGTGATTGCAGCCATGAAATTAAAAGATGCTTACTCCTTGGAAGGAAAGTTATGACCAACCTAGATAGCATATTCAAAAGCAGAGACGTTACTTTGCCAACAAAGGTCCATCTAGTCAAGGCTATGGTTTTTCCTATGGTCATGTATGGATATGAGAGTTGGACTGTGAAGAAAACTGAGCGCCAAAGAATTGATGCTTTTGAACTGTGGTGTTGGAGAAGATTCTTGAGAATCCTTTGGACTGCAAGGAGATCCAACCAGTCCATTCTAAAGGAAATCAGTCCTGGGTGTTCACTGGAAGGACTGATGCTGAAGCTGAAACTCCAATACTTCGGCCACCTCATGCAAAGACTTGATCATTGGAAAAGACTCTGATGCTGGGAGGGATTGGGGGCGGAAGGAGAAGGGGACGACAGAGGATGAGATGGGTGGATGGCATCATCAACTCAATGGGCATGAGTTTGAGTGAACTCTGGGAGTTGGAGATGGACAGGGAGGCCTGGCGTGCTGCAAATCATGGGGTCACAAAAAGTCAGACACAACTGAGCGACTGAACTGAACTGAAATGAACTGAATAATGTTAGGAGACAGATAAAGAAATTTCCATCCTTTGATCACAACCTAAATTTTTGCCAAGAATTGAAGTGAGAGTGAAAGCTGTGGCCCCCTGAGATGCAGGGATACCAAAACCCTTAGTTTTCCATAACCACTAATTTGGTTGAAGAAGGCTCACCTTTACAGAGCTTCAAGACTATGTTTCCATAGAAGAATGTAAAATGTGTAAGTTGCTTCCTATGCACTGTTCCAGTTCTGCAGATGGTCTCCAACTACCTAACTACTACTATCTTCTTTGTCTCCTTCTGTGTGCAGGGTCAAGAATAGAAATCCAAAGGTGAACAAAAGGGAAAAATAGAAGCATTTTATCATTATCAAGAGTTCTACCATGGCTGATTCATGTTAATGTAGGGCAAAAACCACTACAATATTGTAAAGTAATTAGCCTCCAATTAAAATAAATAAATTATTCATGTTTGGGAACTCATGTACACCCGTAGTGGAGTCATGTCAATGTATGGCAAAACCAATACAGTATTGTAAAGTAAAATAAAGTAAAAATTAAAATTAAAATAAAACAAAATAAAACAAAACAAAAAATAAATAAATTAATTATTTTTAATAAAGAGTTCTAAAGTATAGTTCCCCATTGCCCATATGTTTTTCACATAACTAAAAAATAAGTGAACAAGCATACACATAATAAATCAATAAATAAATGTTGAATACTATATATCATACTGACAGAGCTTCATCTAACTTAACAATGGTTACTCCTACTTCTTTGGTGACTTCAATTACAATTGAAGGTGAATCCAAGAAAGGAAAAATCTGGTTCTGCAGAGAGAGATATCAATGGTAAGACAGAGGAGCATTATAACTTCCCCCAAGTTGTGGTCCATATGCCCAGGTCCCTTTTTTATCAAACTTTTAAACCCTCAAGAACATACATATGAAGGTTTTCCTAGGGTGCCCTAATTCCCTGCATCTTATTCCTTAGAAGGCATGCACAATGGTCCTCTGATGCAGCCCAGCACTGAAAACATGGTGCTATGGTTCAAGGAAAGACTCGGGCAGCCATACCTCCTCCAGGACCACCATCATTGTTGTACGTTACTTCATTCCAAGACGTGCCAATCACAAGTTTAGCCAGATGAATGGCAAGCCTTGGAATGGGGTACAGCACACAGACACGCTGAAGGAGGCAATTGCATCCCTATTCAAACAGCCCTCCCCATGCCATTTCAGTCAATACCCTGACACTCTCAGTCCTCACTGGGCCCTGCTGCTCTAAGGAGAGAAGGAAAGCAGAGTACCAATTAGTGCTGTCTCCCTCCACTTATTCTGCCCCTTTGATGTGAAGAGGAAGGTCAATGATCACCTCCCCCATTGGACTTGAAATTCTCCAAGAAAAGGGACCAGGGCTCCTTGGATAAATGACCAAATTTAGGGATGGGCAGGGAAATTAGGAGACAATACTAGAGCATCTTATAGTACAGAAAGTTATGAAGAGCTCAAGAAAACAAAAGGACAGGGACAATTGAGGGGACACAGGAGCCAACCTGAAAGAGCTCCCAATGGCCAAATCTGGAATAACAGTAGCAATAGAATGTATACTGCACACTGGATTATCACCCCAAAGACAAAGTAAATGAGTTGATATTGATATAAATAATTTAATAGAGAAGATACAAAATTTTTATAGAATAATTTCAAAAAATACCTATATATAGTACTCCTCCCAGAAGTGGCACTTAATCTTCATTTTTGCCTCACTCCCACAATCCTGGAGTATAGGCTTTATATACTTTACTATTTACTTTCAAATAATAAAGCATGGAAAGGGAAAAGATATTAATTTTCAGTAGAGATATGTGACAAACACTAATATAAGCAAGTGACACAGGCTGATCACATCCGTGATGTCAGATATATGCCATGGATCCCCTGAGGTGATACAATGGGAAGGGTACTGCATCTCTGATATATTTTCTGAAACTCAGTATCTTGAGTCTAATCTTGAAAGAAAACAATTAATGTATTATTTTGGACTAAGATTGGAAGACTCACTACTGTTTAGACACCAATTTTCCCCAATTTTGTCTATAAATACAAGAAATAAGAATTTCTGTGGTACATATACACAATGGAGTATTACTCAGCCATTAGAAAGAATACATTTGAATCAGTTCTAATGAGGTGGATGAAACTGGAGTCTATTATACAGAGTGAAGTAAGCCAGAAAGAAAAACACCAATACAGCATACTAATGCATATATATGGAATTTAGAAAGATGGTAATGATAACCTTGTACGCGAGACAGCAAAAGAGACACAGATGTATAGAACAGTCTTTTGGACTCTGTGGGAGAGGGAGAGGGTGGGATGATTTGGGAGAATGGCATTGAAACATGTATAATATCATAGATGAAATGAATCACCAGTCCAGGTTCGATGCATGATACAGGATGCTTGGGGCTGGTGGACTGAGATGACCCAGAGGGATGGTACGGGGAGGGAGGAGGGAGGGAGGTTCAGGATGGGGAACACATGTACACCTGTGGTGGAATCATGTTGATGTATGGCAAAACCAATACAGTATTGTAAAGTAATTAACCTCCAATTAAAATAAATAAATTTATATTTAAAAAAAGAATTTTTTACTTAAGAAATGTAAGTCAAGTTTGCCAGCTGTATTTTTTTTTTTTTGGTAATAATTCAGCAGTTGAGTCTTAAATTTCTATTAAAATCAATTCACATGAAAAAATATAATCAAAACAACATTGACAAAAATATAACATATTTGTTGGCATCATACTACTCAGTTCCAAGATTTACAATCAAGCTAAAGTATTTGAGAAGAAAATAGTGATTCATCAATGGAACATCATAGAAGAGTTTATTTCTCTATATATTTAACTGTATGGCCAATTGGTCTTGACAAAGTTAGCAAGGCAACCTAAAGGTAAAAGTAAAGTTTTTTTCAATAAATATTAATATAAATCTGGATATTCTCAGGTATAATATAAACCTCATCTTCCAGGAAGATCAATCATAGAAACACCTAACTATTAAAGTAAAATAACAAAGCCTCAAAATGAAAACATAGCAAACATCATTGTGACCTTAGAGTAAGTAAATGTTTCTTACAGAGTACATAAAAGCACTAAATTTGAGCTAAAATATTGATTAAAAACGTTCACCAAGTTGAATTCTGTGCTAATTAAAAAATACCATTAGAAAAAAAGTGGTTAGACCACAGATTAGGAAGAAACATTTATAGTATATCCAGAATACACAGATCATTCTTACAACTCAAAAAAGAGAGGATAAACACCTCAATAAAAATTAGGAATGTATTTTTACTGTTGTTTCACAAACAAATAAATTGCCAACAATCACAAGAAAAGATGGTCAAAACCATCAATTATCACAGAAATGGAGAATTCCCAGGTGGCTCAGTGGTAAAGAATCTGCCTGCCAAGCAGGAAATTCGGGTTCAGTCCCTAGGTTGGGAAGATCCTCTGGAGAAGAAATGGCAACTAACTCCAGTATTCTTGCCTGGAGAATCCCATGGACAGAGGAGCCTAGCGGGCTACAATCCATGGGTTGCAAATAGTCAAACACGACTGAGCACATACATGTTCTTACAGTCAAGCTTTTTGAGGAAAAAAAAAGTACTGTTTAATTGCAAAGTCATATCACACATGTTTGAACAGGATGATTAGTGTACAATAATATTCTCTAAGGTTATACATTTTTCCTATAAGCAAAATCTCTTAAGAGTTCCACAGCTAGGTCTCTTGGAAGTTGCAGGGCTCAACTCACCAAGTTAAAAAAAAAAAAAAAAGGTTTATCATTGAATTCACTGTAATCTCTTTAGTTGAAAAGGCTTTGAAAGGCATACGTAAAGTAAATGAAAGGGGAAGACAATAGAAATGAACACGAATGCTGACATGTTTTGACCAGAAAACCCAATTTCATGTAAGAATGTCAATCATCACCTGCATTTTTCTATTTTAATGTTTAATGTTCTAAACAGATGTCTCAACTACTTAAGCCTAATAAAGTGAATGTTACTTTGTCCTTTATGCTTTTTGTGTAATTATGACTTTGAAGAACTGTTGTATCACCTAATTGTGCACATTTTACTCTATCATGGGCCAAATAAATACCTTTTCCTCTAATTCTTTCATTCAACAGCCATCTAGTGAGCCACTCAGTGGCCACAGAACATTACAACCACAGTAAAAGCTAAGGGGAATTCTCAAGCCCTGACAAACCTACGACCAATTGATCCATAAGATTCTCATTCCCTAGCCTCTACAACCCTATCTGGTTCTTATTCTGAATCTAACAGCTTTGAACTTCTTTTCGTTTACCCTCCAATTAATACTATTTTCATTTAGTGTGAAATTATATGATGATACACAAAAAATTTATCTTTTTAAGTCTACACTATGTCACCAGTAATTTCAGAAGTATAATACTAGACCATCACCACCACTGAGCATTTTTTCATATTTAGAAATCAAGCTGTGGTTTGCTCTGAAGGTTAATGTTTCTCACAAAGATATCATCATAATCACTCTATAGAAAAGTAAAAAATTACAAACTCCAGTTCAGAAATGACAAAAACAGGAATTTATTCTCCAAATCTGACAATAACTTTAATGAAAACTCATTCCATGGGAAGATTTCTGGACTAGAAAGACCCTGACTCTAGGTAATTCAAGGACTTCATGAATTTTCATTTTATTTACAAATTAACACCTGCTAGTAAAAAGTACTAATTCTTTAGCATATTGCAAAGTAGTGATTGCAATTGCAACAGGAATGCTAATTCTCATTTGTTAAATGCTGTTTTTTAGAAAAGCTTACTGTAAATCAAGTCATTTACATTAAAGCCATCATGGTTTCACTGTTTTTAAATTGAAGCTTGTTATGTTAATTCTGAATTTCTACATAAAACCCAAATACAAAAAGGAAAACAAAATTATCAAGGAAAAGCCTGTTTCATTAATATGTATATGTAGTTGTATATCTTTGTGTGTATATATGAGTGTGTGCATACATGTATGGGCATACTGCCTGAGGTATGTGTGCGTGAAAGGAATATATTTAGATTTGACAATGGTTTTATAACCTGTTTTTTCAAAGTGGTAATTAATTGATCATTGGGTATGTGTGAGATGATTTTGATTGGCATGTTGACAAGCAGTGTAGGCTAATAACTATGCTGTATTTGAATGGATATTAGAAAAAAGTAATCAATACATAAAACCTTTGTCTTCAGGGATATTATTTCTCAGGAAGAAACCAAGTATAAAAATAATTTGATAAAAGATTTCTATAATAGTAGAGGTAAAATATGAACATGGAAAAATTGCAAATATACCACATAGGCCCTGAAACTTAGGATATAATGATTTAAACCATGTTGTAAAAAATATAAATGGAACACAAAAATAAGCAGCTTTATATTTGTATTTGGCCAGAGAACAAGTTGAGGTAGTAGTGAATGGATTATGACAATAATCTTTTACAATGTAATTGGCATTATGTTCATACCTAGTGTTAATACTACCTATTAACTAGTGTTTACAGTACTATATTGTGAACATGAGAATAAAGAATCACATGAACAAGCTTCGTTGCTTACACAGTAAAATATGAAAAACAGTCACTTCACATAAGTGAGAAAAAGAAACAGCTGGGATGTCATAGCTTCTTAAATCACTGAAATGTGTCATTTGGTATCTCATTGGCAATGAAGATGCACGTAACAAATTTTATTACATTAAATCACACATCACTTTCCCTGATCATGTATTACTACAGCAAATCTGAAGTTAGGAGGTTCCATAGAATCTGGATCACTAAGCTGGATTTTTGTTTTTTTTTACATTGAGGTATGGTTAATTTACAATGTGCTAGTTTCAAGTGTACAGCAAAGTGATTCATTTATATACACACACATATATATATATATATATATATATTTCAGATTTCTTTGCATCATAGGTTATCATAAGATATTGAGTTCCCTGTGGTATACTTATTGTGGAAGGTCCTTATTGTTCACCTATTTTATATATAGTAGTGTCTATATGTTAATCCCAAACTCCTAATTTCTCTCTCTTCCCCTCTCTTCTAGCGCCTTTGGTAACCATAAGTTTGTTTTCTATGTCTGTGAGTCTATTTATGGTTTGTAAATAAGTTTCTGTCATATTTTTTTAGATTCCATATATCAGTGATAGCATATTTGTCTTTCTCTGTCTTACTGGATATCATAATCTCTAGGTACATTCATGTTGCTGCAAATGGCATTATTTCATTCATTTTATGGCTGAGTAATATTCCATTGTATACATGTACCACAGCTTCTTTATCCATTCCTCTGTCATTGGATATTTAGGTTCCTTCCATGTCTTTGCTATTGTAAATAGCTGCTATAAACATAGGGGTGTATGTATCTTTCTGAATTAGATTCTTCTATAGATATATGCCAGTAGTGGGACTGTTGGGTCATATGGTAGTTTTATTCCTAGTTTTGTGAGGAATCTCCATGCTGTTCTCCATAGTGGCTCTACAAATTTACATTCCCACGAACACTGTAGGAAGGTTTACTTTTCTCCACACCCTGTCTAGCATTTATTATAGACTTTTTGATGAAGGTCACTCTGACTGGTGTGAGGTGATACCTCATCATAATTTTGATTTGCATTTCTCTAATAATTAGTGATATTGAGCATTTTATCATATACATCTTGGCCATAGGATTTTAATTATTGTATAGTGAGCCAGAAATTGTGTTGGAAATTGGTAAGGATGAAATTTATATATAAAGAAGGACAAAACCTGGCTAGCATTTTTGGAAATATGCAATTATATTACCCACAGATAATACACAATGTAGACAAAGGATTTTGATAATTTAATTTGAAAATGGTCACCATATTAGATAAATTGTATTTCATGAGTTACAAAACTATTTATGTTAATCTGTTCCATAGTCATTCATACAACATTGGCCATAAACTCTTAGATCCATACAAGACTAATACCACCAGGATTCTCTGGCTCCTAAGACCTGGGATTTGTTTGGTAACAGAATTAAAATATCCTTCAGTCATTGTTGACCTTAGTGAGAGCTTTTTTAGGGTAAGGGTATAAGTTTATTGCAGTGATAATGAAGAGAAAAGAAGAAGGGAAGATATAGGCTGCTGAGTGCACAAACTTACCAGAAGGGAAGAGCAAAAGGTCTTTTCGTAGTAGGTGAAGGTAATACAGAGAATAACATGTTTGATCCACTTGTAGTTACCACCTGTCACTGAAGAAAGCTCAGGACATATTCCAAAATATCAAACAGCAAGAGTTAAGGAATTATTAGGGAGAAGAAAAAATTTCAAGAACTGAATCAATAAGAAATGATAAATTACAAGCCCACCATTATTCCATTATCACACAAAAACATAGGTCAGGGTCTGATCCTGTTGGACACAGCATGAGTGAAGTTGCTATCCCTTCTTTGAGGCACAGAAACAACGTGACCTTGTCAAATGGGTTACAAACAACCCCCTAGGCACAAGGCAGCCTGTTTTCAGGTGCCAGCTTTATATAGGAGCTATATGGGAACTCCAGCTCCCCAGACTTTAAACAACTTGGGTTTCTTGGGGTGATACAGCTTATTTTCCTCATTAAGCACTGAACTTCGATGCAAACAGTCTGGCTCAGAGAAGGAGAAACCCAGAGTCACAGATAGTTTATTGTTCAGGCAACTCAGAATCAGCCACGAGGTTTATTTTAAATTTATTAAATATTCCTTCCTTCCTTTCCTTCTTCATTTCTTCCTTCTTTTCACATGTGTGTGTATGTATTCCTGTTTGATTTCACTTTCAATTGCTTCATTGTTTGATCTTATGTTGATATATACATAAAACATTATTTATATTTTTTCCATTTATTATATAATTATATGTACTCATATTCATTAATACATAATTATAACCTCCTACTAATACTCTTTGCTACAAATCTCTTAATATATATCTCCTAATTAAACAGAATCCACATGAGTCCATTGGCACATTCTACATTTTTTAGACCACCATATCTTGGTTCTAAAACCAGACATGTGCCTCAGAATGGAGAACAAACTACAAACAATATTTCTCATAAACATCAACACAACTATTTTTAGAAACAATTTTTTTGGCAAACCAACCTAGCAATATAAAAGCATAATACATTATAGCTCAGTGGAGTATGTTCCATGAATGCACAGCTTATGTAACATTCAAATATTGATATAATTTACTTCATAAAAAATAAGAAAAGCTGAATAATCATTTCAATTAATGGAGAAAAGTATTTGAAAAAATCAGCCCCTATTCATGATTAATTCCTTAGCAAACTATGAATAGAAGGGAATATCTTCCTGATAAATGATGACTACAAAGAGCAAAAAAATAAACAGGCTTTTCAAAATAATTACATTTAAAATAATCATTAAATCAAAGAATTTCATCAAATTCTTTGCCACTAACATTTGAGTGGAAGGGATTCCTTGAATGGAAATATTTAATAGTTGTAGAATACAAACATCATGAGGGCAGACACTTGATTTAGTTCACTGTTATATTCCTAGAGCCTACCACCAAAACACCTGCCAGAGAGTAACAGTCAATAAATATTCATAATGAAACTGGAGCCTATTATACAGAGTGAAGTAAGTCAGAAAGAAAAACACCAATACAGTATATTAACACATATATATGGAATTTAGAAAGATGGTAACGATGACCCTATATGCGAGACAGCAAAAGAGACACAGCTGTAAAGAACAAATTTTTGGACTCTGTGGGAGAAGGCAAGGGGGGGATGATTTCAGAGAATAGCATTGGAACATGTATATTATCATATGTGAAATAGATCACCAGTCCGGTTTGATGCATGAGACAGGGTGCTCAGGGCTGGCATACTGGGATGACCCTGAGGGATGGAATGGGATGGGGACAGAGGAGGGTTCAGAATGGGGAACACATGTATACCCAAGACTGATTCATGTCAATGTATGACAAAAACCACTACAATATTGTAAAGTAATTAGCCTTCAATTAAAATACATAAATTTTTAAAAAATGTAAAAAGAAATATCCATTAAAGAAAGTTTTCTTTGCAATTAACTGTTGACTAAATTCATAAAGCTAGACATTTCTGATTAAAAATGAGAAACTTGATATATTTGTCTGTTTTTGTGCCAGTAACTGAATATTGTTATAGCTACTTGGGGTCTTTTGTGTTTCATCTAAAATTTTAAAATTTCTTATTCCAGTTCAGTGAAAAATGTCACTGGTATTTTGATAGGGATTACATTGAACCTGTTGATTTCCTTGGGTAGAATGGTCATTTTATTATTTTTAAAGTGATGATAAATGGGATGGTTTCTTTAATCTCTTTTTCTGATATTTAATGGTTGGTGTATAGAAATGCAACAAATTTCTGTATATTATTTTTGCATCATGCAAATTAATAAATTTCATTGAAGAGCTCTAGTAGTTTTCTGGTAGCATCTTTATGATTCTCTATGTAGAATGTCATGTCATCTGCAAATAGAGACAGTTTTCCTGAACCTATTTTCAAAAAGGAAAGGATAATGACAGTCTTTTAAACTATGACTACATACATCAATAATAAATAAAAAACTAGGGTAAAAGTGATGGAATTAATTGCATTTTAATTGCAACAAGAACAGCTGCTATTGTTCAGTCACCAAGTCATGTTTGATTCTTTGTGATCACATGGACTGCAGCATGCCAGGTTTTCCTGTCCTTCATTATCTCCCAAAGTAAAAGTCGCTCAGTCGTGTGTGACTCTTTGCAACCCCATGGACTATACAGTCCATGGAATTCTCCAGGCCAGAATCTTCCTAACCCAGGGATCGAACTGGGGTCTCTTGCATTGTAAACAGATTCTTTACCAGCTGAGCTACCAAGGTTGGGTCTTGTTTGACTCTTTGCGATCCCATGGACTTCAGCACGCCAGGCTTCCCTGTCCTACACTATCTCCTAAAGTTTGGTCAAACTCATCTCCATTGAGTCGGTGATGTCATTTAACCAGCTCATCCTCTGTCAACCCCTTCTCCTCCTGCCCTAAATCTTCCTCAGCATCAGGGTATTTTCCAATGATTCTGCTCTTCACATCAGGTGGCTGAAGTATTGGAACATCAACATCAGTTCTTCCAATGAATACTCAGGATTGATTTCCTTTAGGGTTGACTGGTTTGACCTCCTTGCTCTCCAAAGGACTCTCAAGAGTTTTCTCCAGCATCACAGTTCATAAGCATCAGTTCTTCAGTGCTCAGCCTTTTTTGGTCCAACTCTCACATCCATAGATGACTACTGGAAAAACCATAGCTTTAACTATACTGAGCTTTGTTGGCAAAGTGATGTCTCTGCTTTTTAATATGATGTCTAGGTCTGTTATAGCTTTTCTTCCAAGGAGCAAGCATCTTTTAATTTCATGGCTGCAGTGATCACCCACAATGATTTTGGAGCCCAATAAAATAATATCTGTCATTGTTTCCACTTTTATCTATTTGGAAGAGGTGATGGGACTGAAGGCCATGATCTTAGTTTTTTGAATGTTGAGTTTTAAGCCAGCTTTTTCACTCTCCTCTTTTGCCTTCATCAAGAGGCTCTTTAGTTCTTCTTTGCTTTATGCTGTTAGAGTGGTATCATCTGCATATCTGAGATTGTTGACATTTCTCCCAGCAATATTGATTCCAGTTTGTGATTCATCCAGCCTGACATTTTGCATGATGTACTCTGCATAGAATTTAATTAAGCAGGGTGACAACATACAGCCTTGATGTAAAACTTTCCCAGTTTTGAACCAGTATGTTGTTCCATGTCCAGTTCTAACTGTTGCTTCTTGACGTGCATACAGATTTCTCAGGAGGCAGGTATCGTTGTCTGGTATTCCCATCTTTTTAAGAATTTTCCACAGTTTGTTGTGATCCATACAAAGCCTTTAGCATAGTCAGTGAAGCAGAAGTAGATGTTTCCCTAAAATTCTCATGCTTTTTCTATGATAGAACAGAGGTTGGCAATTTGATCTCTACTTCCTCTGACTTTTCTAAATCCAGTTTGTATATCTGGAAGTAAGCAGTTCATGTATTATCGAAGCCTAGCTTGAAGGATTTTGAGCATTACCTGGCTAGCATGTGAAATAAGCACAACTTTATGGTAGTTTGAGCATTCTTTGGCATTGCCTTTCTTTAGGATTAGAATGAAAACTGCCTGTCCTGTCCTGTGTCTACTGCTGAGTTTTTCAAAATTGCCAGCATATTGACTGCAGCATTTTCACAGCATCATCTTTGAGGATTTGAAATAGCTCAACTGGAATTCCATCAACTCCACTAGCTTTGTCTGTTGTAATGCTTCCTAAGGACCACTCGATTTCACACTCTAGGATGTCTGGCTCTAGGTGAGGGAATCACACCATTGTGGTTATCTGGGACATTATGCCTTTTTTGTATATTTCTTCAGTATATTCTTGCCTCTTCTTCTTATTCTCTTCTGCTTCTTTTAGGTCCTTGACATTTCTGTCATTTATTGTGCCCACCTTTGCATAAAATTTTCCCTTGGTATCTCCAATTTTCTTGAAGAGACCTCTAGTCTTTCCCATTCTATTTTTTCCCTCTATTTCTTTGCATTTTTCACTTAAGAAGGCTTTCTTATCTCCACTTGCTATTCTCTGTAACTCTGCATTCAGTTGGGTATATCTCTCCCTATCTCCTTTGCCTTTGCTTTTCTTCTTTCTCAGCTATTTGTAAGGCTTCCTCAGACAACTATTTTGCTTTCTGGCATTTTGTTTTCTTTGGATGGTTTTGGTCACCACCTCATGTACAATGCTGTGAACTTCTGCTCATAGTTCTTCAGGCACTCTGTCTATCAGATCTAATCCCTTGAATCTATTTGTCACTTCTACTGTATAATCATAAGGGATTTGATTTAGGTCATACCTGAATGGTCTAGTAGTTTTCCATACTTTCTTCCATTTAAGCCTGAATTTTCCATAGGAGCACATGATCTGAGCCAGTCAGCACCCAACCTTTTTTTCCTGACTTGTTTTTACTTCTCCATCTCTGGCTGCAAAGAATATAATCAATCTAATTTCAGTATTTACCATCTAGTGATGTCCATGTGTAAGGCTGTCTCTTGTATCATTGGAAGAGGGTGCATATGACCAGTGCATTCTCTTGGCAAAATTCTGTTGCCCTGATTCATTTTGTACTCCAAGGCCAAACCTGCCTCTTACTCCAGGTATCCCTGACTTCCTACTTTTGCATTCCAGTCCCCTATAATGAAAAGGACATCTTTTATGGGTTTTAATTCTAGAAGGTCTTGAAGGTCTTCATAGAACTGTTCACCTTCAGCTTCTTCAGCATGTTTGGTTGGGGCATAGACTTGGATTACTGTCATGTTGAATGGTTTGCATTGGAAATGAACCAGATCATTCTGTTGTTTCTGATATTGCACCCAAGTACCACTTTTTGGATTCTCTTGTTGACTATGAGGGCTACTCCATTTCTTCTAAGGGATTCTTGCCCATAGTAGTAGATATAATGGTCATCTGAATGAAATTTTCCTGTTCCTATCCATTTTAGTTCACTGATTCCTAAAATGTTGATGTTTACTCTTGCCATCTCCCTGCTTGACCAATTTACCTTGATTCATGGACCTAATATTCCAGGTTCCTATGCAATATTTTTCTTTACAGCATCAAAATTTTCTTTTACTACCAGACATGTCCACAACTGAGCATCATTTCCACTTTGGCCCACCTTCTTCATTCTTTCCAGAGCTATTTCTCTACTCTTTCCCAGTTGCATATTGGACACCTTTGAATTTAGGGAGTTAATCTTTCAGTGTCATATCATTTTGTCTTTTCATACTGTTCATGGGATTCTCAAGACAAGAATACTACAGTGGTTTGCCATTCCCTTCCCTGGTGGCCCACATTTTGTTAGAATTCTCCACCATGATCCATCCATCTTAAGTAGCCCTGAATGACATGCCTCTATAGCCTCACTGAATTACACAAGGCTGTGATCCACATGATCATTTTGGTTAGCTTGTGTTTTTCATTATGGAGGCTGTGGCACTGTGTTCTTGCTTCTTCTGTCTTCCCTCTGAGGAGAAGAGACTTGTGCTAGCTTCCTGATAGGAGGAACTGGCTGTGGGGAAAACTGGGTCTTGCTCTGGTAGGCAAGGCCATGCTCAATATATCTTTAATCCAATTTTCTGCTGACTGGGGGAGCTGTGCTCCCTCCCTTTTAGTTGTTTGTCCTGGAGTCTACAGGATCTACGGTAGGGTTAAAAGGCAACCTCCAAAAGGGCTTAGGCCAACAGTCTAAGGAAATCCTGCTTCCCAGGACTGCTGCTGCCAGTGCCCAAGGGAGAGATATTATCTTTCCCTTTTCTGTGATAGGCTTAAGTACTATATAACTTGTAAAGTGCCTATAGCAGTGCTTGATACATAGTATAAACAGTATAAATTATAGTCACTAAGGACACACTTAGCTTTTAAAAAGCGGAGATGCAAAGTCAAAAGAAATAAAGGAAGAGAAAATTCTTCAATAGCTAGCCTCCATGAGGCTATCAGCATTCTTCATACTATCCTGAACCCTTCTGCTCTGTCCCATGTACCAGTCTTACAGCTGGCATCCCAATTCAAGATCATCTCTCCAACAATCTACCACTGACTACCTTGAAACTCTACTGGTGCAGCTAATCTGATCATTTCTCAAAGTCACCTGTTCCAACACCCTAGGGCCAGTACATCCCATTGATTTTCTTTCCTCCTGTATCAGGATCATCTAGAAAGATGATGATCTTTGTAACACTTGTCTCCTAAATAACTGGAGACTCTGATTAGGCAAGGATTTATTGCGAAATGCATCACCATATTCCTGAGTATCTACCTACGAGTAAACAGTCAAATATTCAATATCATATTACATGCTATTATTGATGTGATTTTCAAGTGAGGTAACTGAAGCTCATTAAGTAACTTATTCACCAATACATATCAGGTAATGAAAAAAATTAATACCTGGTCTGTCTGTTCAAAATCCACTGATTTGTACCATACTGCCTATTTTCCCAAATGTGATTATTTGGAATACTACTAGTTAAAGTCAGAAATCTCAAAAAGTTTTCTTTTCTTTTTTTTTCTTTTTTTTTTTTTTTTCTTTTTGGCCTGTTCGAATGCCCATGCTTTGGAGACCTAACTGTTCTTCCAGAAGATAGCATTGAAAGTACCATATTACAGTTTTATGTGATCTCTGCTAATGGCACTTTGGAATTGTTTTAGTTAAATGATTTTAGACATTACCTTTATCACTGTGGATCAATTTGTCAGGTATTAAGTTATCAGATCTTTGAAAAAATAAAATTACAGGAGGTATGGGAGGAAGTAATGCATTTTGTAAAATGTTACAGTGACGCTCATGACTGACTTTTAAATAATAGGAGTTATAAGTATGCTATTAAAAATCTGTAAAGGACAGTTAAGAAAATTATCAGACTATAAGAGAAATGTGTTAGCTTGTCCAACAAGGATTTCAGTGTAGATTTTCTCTTTATCAAATGAAGTTAAAGCAACAAGTTAAAATTTGAATGGAAGAGCCTGCCATTGTTGTTCCACATCTGGTATCGCTGTTTACATTCCTTTATTGAGCCTACGTCTTTGTAAGCTTTCTGGCAGGTATGTGTTGAACACTTCAGTTTCATGGTCAAGAAAGGATCAGAGGCCATGGATACTGACAGCTGATTTGTCTGTTTTCTTCTGCTTTTTCCATGACTCTTATCTACTGCCTCATCTTGATTTACAAGCAAAGCCTAGAAAGTCTACAAAAATAAGTGTTTTGTAGTTTATCTAGGAATAATACGGAAAATATTGCTGTTATTTTTGGTGAAGAAAATCAATTGTGTATAGTTTATTTCAACCTAAATAAAATGTGAATTTTTTGTAAAGTTCAAAAAAAAAAGTTTTCTTTATAAACAGAAAACAACAGTTGAGACTGAAAAAAGAAACAATAGAAACATGCTTATGTTGTAAATCTACTCATGAACATTTTCACAAATTTTCCTGCATAATTTGCATTAGGAAGTCACATATACATTTTCCTGAACTTTTAGCACAATGCAAATCAGAGTCCTCATATTACAATGCTATATTTAGAACTTTAATTGATAACATATATTATATGATACCCTTTCAGCATTAAGCACTTGCACTGTAAATAGATAAGAAGAATTTCTAATAAATCTCTGTGAACAAACAATTTCCATATCATCCACTAACCAAACTTGGGACTAGATGCTCCTTTGCAATTCAGACCACCTAATTCTCTCCTCACCTCACTGGTACCTCTCACAATATGCTGATTTTGATCCTCTCCATGAAACAGTCTCTTTTGTTTCCAAGATATCCACTTCTTATGCCCTTTAGTCCTTCAATATACTTTCTGTGAATTCAGTTGTATAGACAAAGATTTTTGGTCATCCTTGAAATCTAATATTCCTCTTATTGTTATCCCTGACCTTCACAAGATCATCCACTTCTCTCAAACTCCACTGATTTATTTTTTTAGCAAATATTTCTTGAATGCCAACATGCAAAGTATAGGTGATAATACCAAGCTATACATACAACTGGGTGTGTGCTCAGTCATGTCCGAATCTTTGCACGCCTATGGACTGTAGCCTGTCAGGCTCTTCTGTCCATGGGATTCTCCAGGCAAGAATATTGGAGTGAGTTGCCATGCCCTCCTCCAGGGGATGTTGCCAATCCATGGATCGTATCTGCGTCTCTTGCATCTCATTGCAGGTGAATTCTTTACCACTAGCAGCACTGGGGGGTTCTTGAAAATGTTATGTATTTGGATTCCTTGATTATATGTCTCCCCTGCCAGACTGTAATCCTGTCTCTCCTACTCCACCACCCTCTATCTAAACTAGATCTAGATTATACCATTATGGTCTGGCCCTTCTCACCCACCAGCCTTGGCACTAGGATTGTATATAGTTTTTCTGGATTGTATACAAAAGATTGTATACAGTCTTTTTCTTTCTTTCGCTTCTCTCTACCTGCTTGTGAGTAAGGGCCAATTTTGTTAGCAGCTTTGTCAATTTCCAGATTTTGCAAGTCTGTGCCTAGTAAAATTATTTTAAGATGATGCTTATACTCAGTACCTGCCTGAAGTGGGTTCTCAAAATTGATAATGAAACTCTATTCATTGCAATTTATTCATTCACTCATCAAATATTACTTAGTGCCTATCGTACACCAAGCACTCTCCTAGAAACTGACATAATTCAGATTTCAAGTTCACCATATCCCTTCCTTCAACATGGAACAGTAGATGGCCATAAAGGAGATTGTAAACAATGGTGCAAATGAGACTCTTTCTTTCTTAGTAGCAAAATACCATAAATTACCTCATGATATCCTCCTTCCTTTTATTATTGGAAAGGAAATCAAAATCATTTCATATTCAAAACTCAGCAGATTATGTGCTGCAAAGCCCAGATGTTTATGATTTTATTATCTGAAATTCATTTCTATTATAATTCATTGACAAAAATAGACACACAGCCAGTGTCAGTGCATATATGCAGAAAAAAATACCGACAATGTAAATGGAGGCATTGTTCTCTGTAACAGTGAAAGTGAAAGTCACTCGGTCATGTCTGACTCTTCGCAACCCCATGGACATATATAGTCAATGGAATTCTCCAGGCCAGAATACTGGAGTGGGTAGCCGTTCCCTTCTCCAGAGCATCTTCCCAACCTAGGGATCAAACCCAGTTCTCTCACATTGCATGGAGATTCTTTACCCGCTGAGCTGCCAGGGAGGCCAAAACTGCTCCAAATAGTATTATTTGAATTTAGGTTATTTTCATCTGCAGCTTTCTGGTTATATATGTTATATAGATATTTAGTAGCAATATAAATTATCTCTATGAGCACCAAAGAATTGATGCTTTTGAACTGTGGTGTTGGAAAAGACTCTTGAGAGTTCCTTGGACTGCAAGGAGGTCCAACCAGTCCATCCTAAAGGAGAGCAGTCCTGGGTGCTCATTGGAAGGATTGATGTTGAAGCTGAAACTGCAATACTTTGGCCACGTCATGCGAATAGTTGTCTCATTTGAAAAGACCCTTATGCTGGGAAGGATTGAGGGCAGGAGGGAAGAGGATGACAGAGGATGAGATGGTTGGATGGCATCACCGACTCAATGCACATGGGTTTGGGTGAACTCTGGGAGTTGGTGATGGACAGGGAGCCCTGGTGTGCTGCAGTTCATGGGGTCACAAAGAGTTGGACATGACAGAGCATCTTCACTTTCACTTTTCACTTTCATGCATTGGAGAAGGAAATGGCAACCCACTCCACTGTTCTTGACTGGAGAATCCCAGGGACAGGCGACCCTGCTGGGCTGCTGTCTATGGGATTTCACAGAGTTGGACATGACTGAAACACCTTAGCAGCAGTAGCAGCAGCAGCAAACTTTATTTCCTCTTATTTTTTATTTAAATTTATTTATTTTAATTGGAGGCTAATTATTTTACAATATTGTATTGGTTCTGCCACACATCAACATGAATCCACCATGGGCATACACATGTTCCCCATCCTGAACTCCCCTCCCAACTACCTCCCCGTACCATCCCTCTGGGTCATCCCAGTGCACCAGCCCCAAGCATCTTGTATTGAACCATGACTGGCCTCTTATTTTTCATGTCAATGTATGGAAAAACCAATACAGAATTGTAAAGTAAAATAAAAAATAAATTAAAAAAAATAAATAAAAATTTAAAAAAATAATAAAAAAATAAAATAAAAAGAGTTTGTACCAGCCCCAAGCATGCCGTATCCTGCATCGGACATAGACTGGCAATTCGATTCTTACATGATATTATACATGTTTCAATGCCATTCTCCCAAATCATGGGGATGACCCAGAGAGATGTTGTGGGGTGGGGGGTGGGAGGGGGGTTCATGTTTGGGAACACATGTACACCTGTGGTGGATTCATGTCAATGTATGGCAAAACCAATACAAAATTGTAAAGTAAAATTAAAAATAAAGAAAAAATAAAGAAAAAATAAAGAAAAAAATAAAAAAAATTTAAAGTAAAAAAAAAAAATTCACAGCCAACCTCTCATTAAGAATCAAATAGAACCCTCAAAATTTTTCATAGAGGTAATTGATATTCTAAAGGTAAAGTAGCTTTTAAAAATATAAAGCACATAGTAGATTACCAGATTCAAATGATCTATTATATTAGGCCCTCCAATACTACTATTTTACCAGTGAGGAAACCTAAGGACTGATCATGGAAGTTTATCCAGGAACTCAGAACAATTTTGACACTCCACTGTAACTAGCATTCATGGATTTCTACTATCTACTCCCCTGTAAGCAAATTCTTTACTGTAATTTATTCAGTGCATTCTTTCATATTCTAGTTCATGAAGCTAGCCAAAACACTTTTGCCTCCACATGGGAAGAAAACCAATTCATCTGGACATTAATACCTTAGAGTTTTATTCAGAGACCTTATTTCTCACAAATTTGAAGGTTGGAGGTTCAGCTTAAAAATAAAAATAAAATAAAATAAAAAGAGTTTATAAATTCTTTTTGAGGCATACCATGGGATGCACATCAGTTCAAAGCTTTATATAAAGACTTAATTATCCTGCTAAGTTTCCCCAAATCAAACTTAAACACCCTTCAGAAGAGGGTAGAGTATTAAAAAATTGAGGAAAATTTACTCAAAGCTGTTATGGTGAATTGCACATGATAGAGTCTCATTAAATATTTGTTGATTTGATAAAATGAAAGGCAACTCAACAATGATAATGGATTATGTGTCGTTATGTGGTAATATGTAAGTCAGTAAGAGAAGGCACAAGATCTTAATTATAGTTGATTTCCTCCTTCAGATGAAGAGACAAAGTTAGAAACTTAGGGGGTTTTTTGTCTGGTTGTATTGACAAAAAGTTTAACTAGAGTAATAAATTTACTTAACAAAGGACTTCAGATTAATACCAACCAACTCTCAGTACATTCAAAGAAACTGGATTCTAGCTAAGAATATATCTGTACTTGGAAATAGGAAATGCTCATCTTATTCTTTGGAATTATGTAGGAAATTACAATGCATTACCTCTAATGGATGAGAGATTCTTAATAGTCCCATGCATTAATAATTTTTACGTTCAAATAGAGTTTTTCCAAGAGAACGCACTCTTCATAGCAAACACCCTCTTCGAACAACACAAGAGAAGACTCTACACATGGACATCACCACATGGTCAACACCGAAATCAGATTGATTACATTCTTTGCAGCCAAAGATGGAGAAGCTCTATACAGTCAACAACAACAACAACAACAATTAAAAAAAAAAAAAAACTGGGAACTGACTGTGGCTCAGGTCATGAAACCTTATTGCCAAATTCAAACTTAAATTAAAGAAAGTAGGGAAAATCACTAGACCATTCAGGTATGACCATAATAAAATCCCTTATGATTATACAGTGGAAGTGAGAAATAGATTTAAGGGACTAGATCTGATAGATAGAGTGCCTGATGAACTATGGAATGAGATTCGTGACATTGTACAGGAGACTGGGATCAAGGCCATCCCCATGGAAAAGAAATGCAAAAAAGCAAAATGGCTGTCTGGGGAGGCCTTACAAACAGCTGTGAAAAGAAGAGCAGTGAAAAGCAAAGGAGAAAAGGAAATGTATAAGCATCTGAATGCAGAGTTCCAAAGAATAGCAAGAAGAGATAAGAAAGCCTTCCTCAGCGATCAATGCAAAGAAATAGAGGAAAAAGAACAGAATGGGAAAGACTAGAGATCTCTTCAAGAAAATTAGAGATACCAAGGGAACATTTCATGCAAAGATGGGCTCGATAAACGACAGAAATCGTATGGATCTAACAGAAGCAGAAGATATTAAGAAGAGGTGGCAAGAATACACAGAAGAACTGTACAAAAAAGACTTCACGACCAAGATAATCACAATGGTATAGTCACTCACCCAGAGCCAGACATCCTGGAATGTGAAGTCAAGTGGGCCTTAGAAAGCATCACTACGAAAGCTAGTGGAAGTGATGGAACTCCAGTTGAGCTATTTCAAATCCTGAAAGATGATGCTGTGAAAGTGCTGCACTCAATATGCCAGCAACTTTGGAAAACTCAGCAGTGGCCACAGGACTGGAAAAGGTCAGTTTTCGTTCCAATCTCAAAGAAAGGCAATGCCAAAGAATGCTGAAACTACCACACAACTGCACTCATCTCACATGCTAGTAAAGTAATGCTCAAAATTCTCCAAGCCAGGCTTCAGCAATATGTGAACTGTGAACTTCCAGATGTTCAAGCTGGATTTAGAAAAGGCAGAGGAACCAGAGATCAAATTGACAACATCCGCTGGATCATGGAAAAAGCAAAAGAGTTCCAGGAAAAGATCTATTCCTGCTTTATTGACTATGCCAAAGCCTTTGACTGTGTGGGTCACAATAAACTGTGGAAAATGCTGAAAGAGATTGGAATACCAGACCACCTGACCTGCCTCTGGAGAAACCTGTATGCAGGTCAGGAAGCAACAGTTAGAACTGAACATGGAACAGCCTGGTTCCAAATAGGAAAAGGAGTACGTCAAGGCTGTATATTGTCACCCTGCTTATTTAACTTCTATGCAGAATACCTCATGAGAAACGCTGGGCTGGAAGAAGCACAAGCTGGAATCAAGACTTCCAGAAGAAATATCAATAACCTGAGATATGCAGATGACACCACCTTATGGCAGAAAGTGTAGAGGAACTAAAAAGTCTCTTGATGAAAGTGAAATGAGCCCAACTAATTTTAGGCAAATTTGCAAAAGCAATGCAGTTCATTTCAACAAATGGTGCTAGAGAAATTGGACATACATTAACCGTCACACCCAAAATGACCTATGCCTCACACAGTGAACTCACAAAGATTAAGTGTATAATCAGTTCAGTCACTCAGTCATGTCCGACTCTTTGTGACCCCATGAATTGCAGCATACCAGGCCGCCCTGTCCATCACCAACACCCGGAGATCACTCAAACTCACGTCCATCGAGTTGGTGATGCCATCAAGCCATCTCACCCTCTGTCATCCCCTTCTCCTCCTGCCCCCAGTCCCTACCAGCATCAGAGTCTTTTCCAGTGAGTAAACACATGGCATCAGGTGGCCAAAGTACTGGAGTTTCAGTTTTAGCATCTTTCCTTCCAAAGAACACTCAGGACTGATCTCCTTTAGAATGGACTGATTGAATCTCATTGCAGTCCAATGGAGTCGCAAGAGTCTTCTCCAACACCACAATTCAAAAGCATCAATTCTTTGGCGCTCAGCTTTCTTCACAGTCCAACTCTTGCATCCATACATGACCACTGGAAAAACCATAGCCTTGACTAGATGGATGTTTGTTGGCAAAGTAACGTCTCTGCTTTTCAATATGCTATCTAGGTTGGTCATAACTTTCCTTCCAAGGAGTAAGCGTCTTTTAATTTCATGGCTGCAGTCACCATCTGCAGTGATTTTGGAGCCTAAAAAAATAAAGTCTGACACTGTTTCCCCATCTATTTCCCATGAAGTGATGGGACGGGATGCCATGATCTTCGTTTTCTGAATGTTGAGCTTTAAGCCAACTTTTTCACTCTCCTCTTTCACTTTCATCAAGAGGCTTTTTAGTTCCTCTTCACTTTTTGCCATAAGAGTGGTGTCATCTGCATATCTGAGGTTATTGATATTTCTCCCAGCAATCTTGATTCCAGCTTGCGCTTCTTCCAGTCCAGCGTTCTTCATGATGTACTCTGCATATAAGTTAAATAAGCAGGGTGACAATATACAGTCTTGATGTACTCCTTTTCCTATTTGGAACCAGCCTATTGTTCCATGTCCAGTTCTAACTGTTGCTTCCTGACCTGCATACAGGTTTCTCAAGAGGCAGGTTAGGTGGTCTGGTATTCCCATCTCTTGAAGAATTCCCCACAGTTTATTGTGACCCACACAGTCAAAGGCTTTGGCATAGTCCATAAAGCAGAAACAGATGTTTTTCTGGAACTCTCTTGCTTTTTTGATGATACAGTGGATGTTGGCAATTTGATTTCTGGTTCTGCTGCCTTTTCTAAAACCAGCTTGGACATCTGGAAGTTCAAAGTTCATGTATTGCTGAAACCTGGCTTGGACAAAACTTTAAAACTCTGGGGTAAAATAGTGTAGGAGAAATCTTTGGGATTTAGGGCACAGCAAAGAGTTCATAGGCTCAACATCAAGATCAATCAATAAAAGGAAAAAAAAAATTTGCATCATAAAATGCTTTTCATCAAGTTTCTTAAAAAATTAAATTTTTCTCTGAAAGTTCATTTGAAGAAGATTAAAATATAAGCTATAAAGTAGCAGAATATATTTGCAAACTATATATTCAAAATACTCATATACAGAATACATAAAGAACTCAGAATTAAAGAAAAAAAAAGTTTTGAAAAATACATAAACAGACATTTTACCAAAAAGGATCCATAGCCATCAAATAAGCACATGAAAAGATAATAGAAATTACTAGCTGTAAATGAATTGCAAATTAAAATAATAATACAATATCAAGACATGCCACATGGCTTGAAAAAAATAGTGACATCAAATGCTAGCAAGGATATGGCAATAAACTGTGGAAAATGCTGAAAGAGATTGGAATACCAGACCACCTGACCTGCCTCTTGAGAAACCTGTATGCAGGTCAGGAAGCAACAGTTAGAACTGGACATGGAACAACAGACTGGTTCCAAATAGGAAAAGGAGTATGTCAAGGCTGTATATTCTCATCCTGCTTATATGCAGAGTACATCATGAGGAATGCTGGGCTGGAAGAAGCACAAGCTGAAATCAAGACGGCTGGGAGAAATATCAATAGCCTCAGATATGCAGATGACACCACCCTTACGGCAGAAAGTGAAGAAGAACTAAGATCATGGCATCCAGTCCTATCACTTCATGGGAAATAGATGGGGAAACAGTGGAAACAGTGTCAGACTTTATCTTTTTGGGCTCCAAAATCACTGCAGATAGTGGCTGCAGCCATGAAATTAAAAGAGACACTTACTCCTTGGAAGAAAAGTTATGACCAACCTAGATAGCATATTCAAAAGCAGAGACATTACTTTGCCAACAGTGGTCCATTTAGTCAAGGCTATGGTTTTTCCTGTGGTCATGTATGGATGTGAGAGTTGGACTGTGAAGAAAGCTGAGTGCCGAAGAATTGATGCTTTTGAACTGTGGTGTTGCAGAACACTCTTGAGAGTCCCTTGGACTGCAAGGAGATCCAACTAGTCCATTCTAAAGGAGATCAGTCCTGAGTGTTCTTTGGAAGGAATGATGCTAAAGCTGAAACTCCAGTACTTTGGCCACCTCATGCGAAGAGTTGACTCATTGGTAAAGACCCTGATGCTGGGAGGGATTGGGGGCAGGAGGAGAAGGGGATGACAGAGGATAAGATGGCTGGATGGCATCACCGACTGGATGGACGTGAGTTTGAGTGAACTCCGGGAGATGGTGATGGACAGGAAGGCCTGGTGTGCTGTGATTCATGGGGTTGCAAAGAGTCGGACATGACTGAACGACTGAACTGAACTGAATCTAGTCTGAGAGGGCAAAGAAGGCTTTCTGTTAGAAGTAATATTTAATTGAGAACTAAAGGGTGAGTAGTTGAGCAAACATGGGTGGAATAAGAGTGAACACAACATTCCAAGCAGAACAGAAATCATCTGTAAAGGTGAAGAAGTCAGAAAGAAGCATAGAACATTAATGAAGTAAATGAGTTTAGCGACAAAGGAAGAACCTGAAGACAAGAGAAGACCCTAAAGACACAGGGATGGTCCAAGTGATGCAGAGAACTTGTGAATTTGTTACAAAGTGCAATGAAATAAATTGCATGTGTGCTATGAGACTAGATTGCAAAAAAGGGGGTAAGTATGGGTAAGCAAATACCAGGTAGAAGGCTACTTAAAACATCAGAAATGATGGTGACTTGAATCAGGTTGGTAGCAGATTCTACAGATTGGTAAGATTCTAGCTCTTATGAAGGTAGAATAGACAAGACATTATGATGGATAATATGTGGGGATGGGGGGAGATGTATGGATCAAGGATTATTTTTAGTTTAGTTTTTTGACTTGTTATTTAGTCTAGTTTAGACTTGCTATTCAGTTTAGGTTTTTGACTTGTGTAACTAGATTTTCCAGTAGTCACGTATGGACATGAGAGACAGACAATAAAAAAGGATGAGCACCAAAGAATTGATGCCTTCCAACTGTGGTGCTAGAGAAGACTCTTGAGTCCCTTGGGCTGCAAGGAAGTCAATCCAGTCCATCCTAAAGGAAATCAACCTTGACTATTCATTGGAAGGACTGATGCTGAAGTTCTAATACTTTGGCCACCAGATGTGAAGAGCCGACTCATTGGAAAACACCCTGATGCTGGGGAATATTGAAGGCAGGAGAATGGGATGACAGAGGATGAGATGGTTGGATGGCATCACCGATTCAATGGACATAAGTTTGAGCAAACTCTGGGAGATGGTGAAGGACAGGGAAGCCTGGCATGCTGCAGTCCATGGGGTAGCAAAGAGTTGGATATGACTGAGTGACTGAACAACAACTAGATGGATCATGGTTACATTTGTAGAAATCGATGTGTTTGGTGGAAAGATGGGTTCAATTTTGGACATGTTTAGGTTGAGGTGTCTGGGAGATATCCAAGTGAGAATGAGTAATAAGCACTGTAGTTTGTGAAAGTCGCTCAGTCGTGTCCTACTCTTTGCAAACCCGTGGACTGGCCATGGAATTTTCCAGGCCAGAATACTGGAGTGGGTAGCCTTTCCTTTCTCTAGAGGATCTTCCTAACCCAGGGATCGAACCCAGGTCTCCCATATTGCAGGTGGATTCTTTACCAGCTGAGCCACAAGGGAAGCACTGTAAAATATTAATAAATGGAAACTTTAATTGAGTAGATTTGGGAGACCAGAAAGGGGAGCTCTCACATCCTGCAATGATAGCAGAACCCAACAACAAAAAGATTCCTCTTTTTCCCCTTCAAGGACTCAGCCCATTGACAAGTCACAGACTCTTTGCTTACTACAGCTCTCCCAACTTCCTCTCCTGTCCCTGTCTTTTTCCCCATTTTTTAAAGTATTCCCCTCCTTCTCTTGCCCTGTGGGGATTTGTGTGTGGCTTTTAATTTTTATTCATTTAATTTTTTGTCAATAATATTTTTGTGGCTTGATATTACTGCAGACATTCAATTGCAATTATCTGCTGATCCTGAATAAACTAATTTCTGCTGGAGAAATAACTGGCAGGCTATGTGTTTCAGGTCAATAGCATCTAAATATTGATCTTGAACAGAAAAGGGGTCTGGTCTAGAACTATTTATTTGAAGGCTGGATCATAGGAAAAGCAAGAGAGTTCCAGAAAAACATCAACTTCTGTTTCATTGACTATGCCAAAGCCTTTGGCTGTGTGGATCACAACAAACTGTGGAAAATTCTTCAAGAGATGGGAATACCAGACCAACTGACCTGCCTCTTGAGAAATTTGTATGCAGGTCATGAAGCAACAGTTAGTTCTGGACATGGAACAACACACTGGTTCCAAACAGGGAAAGGAGTATGTCAAAGCTGTATATTGTCACCCTGCTTATTTAACGTCTATGCAGAGTACATCATGAGAAACGCTGGATTGGATGAATCACAAGCTGGAATCAAGATTGCTGGGAAAAATATCAATAACCTCAGATACTGAGATGACACCACCCTTATGGCACAAAGCAAAGAAGAACTAAAGAGCTTCTTGATGAAAGTGAAAGAGGAGAGTGAAAAAGTTGACTTAAAATTCAACATTCAGAAAACTAAGATTATGGCATCTGATCCCATCACTCCATGGCAAATAGATGGGAAAACAATGGAAACAGTGACAGACTTCATTTTCTTGGGCTCCAACATCACTGCAGATGGTGACTGCAGCCATGAAATTAAAAGATGCTTGCTCCTAGGAAGAAAAGTTGTGACCAACCTAGACAGCATATTAAAAATCAGAGATGTTACTTTACCTACAAAGGTCCATCTAGTCAAAGCTATGGCTTTTTCAGTAGTCATGTATGGATGTGAGAGTTGGACTATAAAGAACGCTGAGCACCAAAGCACTGATGCTTTTGAACTGTGGTGTTGGAGAAGACTCTTGAGAGTCCCTTGGACAGTAAGGAGATCCAACCAGTCATTCCTAAAGGAAATCAGTCCCAAATACTCATTGGAAGGGCTGATGCTGAAGCTGAAACTCCAATAGTTTGGCCACCTGATGCGAAGAAGTGACTCATTGGAAAAGACTCTGAAGCTGGGAAAGATTGAAGGCGGGAGGAGAAATGGTCAACAGAGGATGAGACGGTTGGATGGCATCACTGGCTCAATGGGCATGAGTTTGAGTAAACTCTGGGAACTGGTGTTGGACAGGGAGGCCTGGCATGATGCATTCCATGGGGTCACAAAGAGCTGGACACGACTGAGCAACTGAACTGAACTGAAGGCATTTTTTCCAGAATGAGATTCCTAGTGATCTCACCTAGGAAGAGGGTGGAGTAAGAAGAGGGCCTGGAATAGAGCTCCAGGAATGCTAACATTTAAACACCAGGGAGTGAAGAATGACCCTATAAAGGAGAATAGGTAGAAGGGGGGAAAAACACCCAGAAAAGCAAAAAGAAAATAAAAAATGTGTCTGAGTCATAGATGCCAAGAGTTATGTGAAAGTTTACCATAATTTACTGAAAGGTCAATTAAGATCTGAAAGATGTTAACTGGATTTACACATAGAAACACACCCATAAAGTTAACGTTACCACTACTACTTCTGCTGATAAGAAAAGCTAATATATATTGAGTACTTTGCATATCTTCTCTCATTTATGCCTCACAATAACTATCATCCTCATTTTACAGAAAAATAAACTGGGTGACAGAGAGCTTAGGTAATTTGTTTGGCAAATGGTATAGTCAGAAGAGGAACCCAAAGACATCTTAATTCAGTAGGTATAGACTTAAGCTTCACACTATAAAACTTCTTCCCAAGGAAAGAAAACAGAGCATAATAAGGGCCTCAGTAAAAAGAGATGGAGCTGAAGGAATGGATTAGAGATGGGGTGGGGGAAGATGTAGGATAGAATGGAAAGAAGGGGAACTTTCTATCTATAACAATCTATAATCCAGGTTTCTTTCAGTGTTGGGGAGTCTCAGCCAGGCTAAAGATGAGAACAGCTCCTTGAGACATGAATCTTTAAGGTGGAAAATTCAGTACTAGGATCCTGTTATGTTTTCTAGGAATGGGGCCTAGCAACACATAGGAAATCTCTTCTCATAGAGACCCATGTGATGTTTGACCTGGTATCTCAGATTCCTCTTCTGTTCTTTGGGCATCAACTCAGATCCAAGGAACAGTTGCTGTGGAAATTTCTTGAGGACTTTGACTCACTTCATCTTGACACTTTATGAAGCAGACAAAAATCTTTTGTTTTCTGCCCTGGGCCTTCTCTGAGGCCATGAGTTGATACAGTGGTTAGAGCATACTGGTCATGCATGAATGCACATCCCAGAAATTCAGAATAATTATTTTCACCACAAAGGCAACTCTTAAAAAATGCACGATGTGAACCCATGTCTAAGTGTTTATCTTCATCAATTCCAGGGCAGACAATTCTGATGAGCAGCTTCATATTTTTCTCTGGATGCTCTGACAATCTCCTGACTTTTGTTTGTTCTTGATTTCTGACGTTTTTCCATGGCCCTCAACTTTTTTCAAGGTAAGTTTGGCTTGAAAAGTCCAAATGAGAATCTGATTTTCTTTTCTCTTAAGGGACTAGATATTTTTGCCTAGATGCCCAAGAGGCTATTTCTATTTTTCTCCTTTAAAATTCCCATTTTAATGCATATACTTCTTTGTTTGTTCTTCCAATTTACTTTTCCCAGGTCTGTTTTGTACCCTTCCTAATACAGTATTAAGATATTTTTATTTCATAAAAGTTTTATTGAATTATTTTTTTAGAATTTATTTTAAAATTGCTTTAATTTTTCCTTGGGGAATCCTATTTTATGAATATTGTCAACAGCAGTACTTTAAACCACAAGGCAATGGCAAACTAATTTTAAAAACTCAAGAAAAGAAATATAAGGCAATAATTTTACATTAAGCTAAGAAGAAACAGAAGAAAGTGAGGGGCTCCCTTACTAAGAATAGCTAAGATTATGTAAGAACAGGCAAATCCTAAAATTTCTTGGAAAATATTCAGGGTCTATTTGAGAACAGCAGCTGAAACTGGAAGGGATTTTTTTCACACAATCCATTTTGTGGGTGGATGTGAAGAGCCTGTTGTAAGGTCTAAAAAATAGAACAGTCTGGGTCCTATAGACTTTCAAAACAAACCAGCTAAACCTTCTCTTGAATTCTTTTCATCTTTCTCTTCATTTATTTTTTAAATTTATACTTCTCACATTTTATTTCTCTTAACAGCATCATTTTATGCTTACTTGTGCTTGTAATCCTTCTAATTTAATCTTTATTTCTGAAATGACTTTTATTTATAATTATTTCTTGGCATAGTCACATCATCCTGAGTTTAATTCAAATTTATATTGTTCTTTCATATTTTATATTATTTTGCCAATCCCTTTTAACCTGTTTTGAAATATTAGATAACACATTTTGCTTTGTGGATCTTTCTATAAATGCTTTCCTTGCCTGTAGTATATTATTCTGCTTTAAAAATAGAATAAGTCTATTTTAAAAATTATTCCTTGGTATAGTAGCCTTTCCTGATTACTTTTGATTATATTTATGTGAGATTCATTTTCCTAAACTTTTAGGGGGCTGGGGTGGGTTAGAATATTAGATTTTCCTGCTTCATGGTTATAAAGTTCCCTTTCTTTGATTTCTGCAAAATGTTCAAACTAAATGACCATATTTTTTCACTAATCTCTTGGCTCTCTTTCCCCACTGTTTATATCAACTGTCTCTTTCCTTTGACCCTGATGTCCCTGGTTTTTGCAGTTGGGATTCTGCTCCCTCAATGGCTCTTCAGTGTAAGGCTTCTTACTGTTTGATACATTATGGACATATTTTTAAGTTAGGGCCAACAAGATTTGCATTAGGCAAGGGGTATTAGACAAAGAGAGGATCAATGATGATGCCAAGATATTTATTTAGCATAAGCAGTAGAACGGAGTTTTCCTTAATGAGTATGGAAGAGGCAGATTGAAGAGTAGATTAAAGTACAGGACAAATGGGAAATGAGAGTTCAGATTTAGTCGTGTTGATTTTAAGCAATATATTAGACATAAAAGCAGACATATCAAGCAGGCAATTGGATCTGGAATTCAAGGAGGCTGTCAAGGCTGAAGATATATATTTGGGCATTGTCAATAAATATATGGCTTTAAAACCATGACATTGGACAACACTCACAAGGGGATGAGTAGAATTTATGCTATGTAAACAGATAAAAGATCCAAGGACTAGTCTTAGGTGATTCCCAACAAAGGAGACTAAGAAGGAAGTGCTAGTGAAACCTAGGAAATTGGAGTGTGGTACCTTAGAAGTTAAAGGGAAGAAAAGTATTTGCAGGATAAGGAAGCAATCAGCTGTGACACAAGCTGCTCCTGTCTACATCAAATAAATCATACCTACGAGCTAACCTGTGCTCTTAGTGCCAACTTGTGATCTCTTATTAGTCCATCTTTGTCAATATACAGATAGAGAAACTGACTGATTCCCCAGGTTGGGTAAGTACCTGATTTCAATTCTCAGAGATAGTTAGAGGCAGGCCTACTGTTAACACTCAAGTCACCTTACACCCAATCTAGAGTGTCTGTTGCTTTTCACTAACACTCAGCATTCAATCATTTAGGTTTCCTCTCTGAGAAGTCTTGAATTGTATATTAACGAGTTGAGAATTCCAACACTGCAAAATCCTTAGTAAATATTAAGCATTATGTTTCACGTAGTTCATTTAATCTAGGGAAAATGAAAGTGTTAGTCGCTCAGTCATGTTCGACCATTTGTGACCCCATGGACTGTAGCCTGCCAGGCTCCTCTGTCCATGGAATTCTCCAGGTGAGAATACTGGAGTGGGTTGCCATTCCCTTCTCTAGGGGATCTTCCCAATCCAGGGATCAAACCAGTGTCTCCTGTGTTGCAGGTGGTTTCTTTACCATCTGAGCCATCAGGGAAGCCCTTAAATTTCCATAGGGCTCTCATAAAAAGCTGTCTTTAAGAACTCAAGTAGTATTACCCTAGATCTTCTGAAATCTCACTCTACCAGATACCCGGAAAACCAGTGTGCCACGAATTACCATAACCATCAACTCTAAAAATAAGATGGAAAAAACACTAATTAACCACATCTTCCTTTGAGCAGGGGTTATCATCTGGTAATACTGTGAAGACAGAGAAATCATGTCTTAGTGTCTGCCATAAGTTAGTTATCAACCTACAGATGCAAAGAGAATAGTTCTCCAGCATATTTTGAAATTCAGAGATGGAAGTAAGAGTTAGTGAAAACAATTGCTTCTAATGAAACCCTTCCGAACACTGCAAAGGATTAATCAATAATGTTTCACACAGAAAAATACTTGAAAATCTCCTTAGGCCCATTTAGAATACTTTGCTCTTCTGTCAATGTAATTAACCTTTTCAATTGCATGTTAATTTACCTTTGCAGAATCATATATTTCCTTACCTTGCTTGTCTTACACAATTCACAAACACTTCTGAGCTTCAAGATGTTTGTTTTTTTTTTTTTCAATTTGGAAAAAAAAAAAGGTAACAATGCAAAAAGTACAGAGACTACTATGTTCCTTGCTGTTCAGTCACTAAGTCTTGTCTTAATCTTTGTAACCCCATGGACACAGCATGCCAGGCTCCTCTATCCTCCATTATCTCCCAGAGTTTGCTGAAATTCATGTCCATTAAGTCAGTGATGCTATCTATCTAACCATTTCATGCTATGTTGCCCCCTTCTCCGTTTGCCATTTCAATCTTTCCCAGCATCAAGGTCTTTTCCAATGAGTTGGCTCTTTGCATTAGGTAGCCAAAGTGTTGGAGCTTCAGCATCAGACCCTCCAATGAATACTCAGGGTTGATTTCCTTCAGGATTGACTGGTTTGATCTCCTTTCTGTCCAAGGGACTCTCAAGAGTCTTCTCCAGCACAACAATTCTTAACCATTAATTCTTCGACACTCAGCCAAAGAATTATGTTCCAACTCTCACATTCATACATGACTACTGGAAAAACCATAGCTTTGACTAGACACATCTTTGCCAGTCAAGTTTGATTACTATAGCAAACATCTGTGTATCTATGACCTAGAATGTGACAGGTATTATTTTGCTATACTGAGTTCTGATCCTTTCTCTATTGTTTATGTTGGAAATATCCTCTCCTAATATGTCCTTTGTCTTTTAAATTTTTCATGATACCTTTTTTTTCCCCATGAATGTTTTAAATCTTGATGTCATTTCATTTTAAATAAATCTTTTAAAAGAAATCTTTCCCACAAGATCATGCAAATGTTTTATGACACAGTTTAAACATGTTTAAAGTTTTTGATTCACAATTAGGTCTTTAATTCATTTGGAATTTATTATTGTGTATGGTGTGAAGTAAGGATTGGATTTTAGGTTTTTTTCAATTACCTTGAAACTAATTGTTCAAACACCACATGTTAAATAGTCCATCCTTTGACTACTGATCTCTAATACCATCTCTGATACTTACAAAGTTTCCTTACATGACTCATTGATGCATTTATGTTAGTAAACTATAAAATAGCAATATTAATATATTTATTTGCTTTACGATAGGGAATTCCTAGAAAGTCTATCTCTCTGGGCATGAGTGATAAAATAAAATGTTTCAGTACAATCCTTTGGATTTTTTTTTCTATATTCACCCTCTGGTTTCAAGACAACTTCCAAGTTCATTTTAAAAAATGCATTGTAAAATGATGAGAAATAATTCAGGGTATGTGGCAATAGAAAATGGTCATTATACTGTGGGGAGACCAGGGCCACTCATACAGGGGATAAGCTATAGCTAGATTATAAACCAAACATAGGTCACTGACCAGTAATGTGACTTTGAGTAAGATAGTATTTCAGAGCACAGTTTTGTCACCTATTAAATGATAATTATAATACTTCCAAGGCACAACATTTACAAAAAATAAATGAGACATATATGAAAAATGATGAGCACATAAAACGAGTTTACTAATTGTAAGTTTCTCCATTCACAAAAGATGAACACATACAGTTGCATTTAACAATTAAATCTGTTCACTCAATTTTATAATTTTCTTTCCATTATTTTGGCAGTGTCCATTACCTGACTTGCTAAGCAAGTTGTAATACTCTACTACCCAAGGAAATCTGAAGATTCAATGCAATCCATATCAAATTACCAATAGCATTTTTCACAGAATTAGAAAAAAAAATTGCAATTTGTATTGAAACACAAAAGATCCCAAGTAGCCTAAACAATCTTGGAAATGAAAAACAAAACTGGAGGAATCGTGCTCCCTGACTTTAGACTCTAATACAAAGCCACAGTATTCAAAGGGCTTCCCTGGTCTCTCAGTTGGTAAAGAATCAGCCTGCAATACAGGAGACCTGGGTTCAATCCCTGGGTTGGGAAGATCCCCTGAAGTGGGGCATGGCAACCCACTCCAGTATTCTTGCCTGGAGAATCCCCATGGACAGAGGAGAGTGGTGGGCTGCAGTCCATGGGATCACAAAGAGTCGGACACGACTGAAAGACGAAGCACACACATAATAATCAAAACAGTATGGTACAGGGAAGAAAACAGACACACAAATCAATGGAGCCGAATAGAGAGCCCAAAAAAACTCTCACACTTATGGTTAATTAATTTATAACAAAGGGGGCAAGAACATGCAATGGAGAAAAGACAGTCTCTTCAGTAAATGGTTCTGGGAATACAGAACAGCTACATGTAAACGAATGAGATTATAACATTTCCTCACACCATATACAAATTCAAAATGGATTAAACACCTAAATGCAAAATCAGAAATCAGAAAATTCCTAGAAGAAAACAGAGATGGGACACTTGTCAGAAAGCATAACAATATTTTGGCAGATTTTTCTCCCTAAGGCAAATGTAACAAAGGCAAAAATAAATAAATGGGACCTAATTAAATGTAAAAGCTTTTGCACAGCAAAGTAAAACACTGACAAAAATGAAAAGACAAGCCACTGAATGGGAGAAAATATTGACAAATAATATGACTGATAAAGAGCTTAATATTAAAAAAAAAAAAAACCAGTTCACACAACTCATTTAAAAAAAAAAAAAAAGGCAACCCAATCAAAAAATGGGCAGGACTTAATAGACATTTTTCCAAAGAAGACATACAGCCTTCTTTGGAAAAGATGGCTAACAGTCATACAGAAAGATGCTTACATTGTTAATCATCAGAGAAATACAAATCAAAACCACAATGAGATATCACCTCACAGATGTTAGGATGGCTATCATCAAAATGACCATAAATATTATAACATATGTTGGCAAGGATGTGCAGAAAAGGGAAGCCTTGTATACTCTTAATGATAATGCAAATTGATGCAGCCAAACAGTATGCAAATTCATTAATAAACTAAAGATAGGACAATAATATGACCCAGCAATTCCACTCCTCAGTACATATTCAAAATGAAAATATTAATTCAAAAAGATATATGCATCCCAATGTTCTTAACAGCATTATTTATAATTCTTACAGTAGCCAAGATATGGAAGCAACTTAAGTGTTCCCTTCAACAGATGGATGCATAAAAAAGATGTGATACATATATACAACAGACTACTACACAGTCATAAAAAATAGTGAAATGTTGCCATTTGCAACAACATAGATAGTCTTCAAGATTATTATGCTAAGTGAGAAAAGAGAAAGACAAATACTATAACAGTATCACTTATATGTGGGATCTAAAAATAAACAAACAAGTGAATATAACAAAATAGAAACAGACCCACAGATATAGAGAACAAACACCTGGTTACCAGTAGAGAGAGGGAAAGAATAAGGAGCAAGATAGGGGTAGGAGATTAAGAGGTACAAAATACTATGTATAAAATAAATAAGCTATAAGGATATATTGTATCACACAGAGAATATAACCAATATTTTATAGTAACTATAGATTCAGTATAACCCTTAAAAATTCTGAATCACTATGTTGTATATCTGCAACTTATATAAATCAACTAAACCTTAATAAAACCATCAATTAAAAAAAATAAACCTAAATTGCTGAGACCTAATCAGTGCAAGAGACAGCTGGGGCCATGTTGAAATAACACTGCATGTGGAATGTGATGGTGACTAATTACCTAATATTCCACTAATTAGACATAAAAACTTGGACAAACATTCTAATCATTCTGATTTTCAGTTTCCTAATATGTAAAGTGGGGATGAAAATGCCTAACTATGAAACTCCTTGTACAGACCATGCAAGATATATAAATCCTATCATATTAATACTATCAGTCAGCACTACCATGAGGCAGGTAGCAAGGAACCAATATCTGAAACAATCTCCTCCACAATGACTGAGAGAAGAAGCAAAGCTGACAGCCACAAGACCCTCAAGATTAGGGTTGCTAGATTTAGCAAATAAAACTACAGGATACACAAAATTTAATGTCAGATAAAAAAGTGATTTTTAGTAGACTTAGTATATTTCCCTAACAATGTTTGGACTTAAATATGCTAAAACTTTTATTTTTAAAATCAAATTTAAATTAACTGTGTATCTATTAGAGATCATTGAGATGATCCTAGAGCTGGATAAAGGCAATTGTGGGCTGTTTACCCCTTTCCCTGTCCTTGGAATATACATTCTACCCACTGTTCCCACACTAGGAGTTACTTCAAGGACACAGCCTTCAGAGAGTAAAGAGTATTGAGGCCACCTGCACTGTACACGAGTGAACCCCATGAAGGCCTCTATATAATCTTTTAAGATTCTGGTGGGCAGGTGTACAGATGTACTTGTCTTTCAGGCACCGTATAAGTTGTCTAGCTTATTAACACTGCAGGTACAAACATGGAGTGGTCTACCTCTCTCTTCAGTCTCTCTTTGCCCTGTCTGTATGGGGTCCAGTTTTGAACTTCACCCAGGGAACTCACGAGGCTGTGAACCAACAATATCCTATATACTTCCAGGTAACCTCACTCAAAAGCTTACATTCCTAGAGATCAGGGAAAGATGATCCAATGTTTCTATTCTTCTCAAACTTCTAGTCCCTTCTGCAACCTCTGGCCCCTAACTTTTGCCAGTGAATGACTTCTTTCATTTGCCTGAAAAAATGCACCTTATCCTAGGTCAGTTCCCACAGAACTTAAACCATCTCAACTGGCATGTCTAAGTCCAAAAATTCTCCATTGGCTTTTCCTGCTACTGTTAGATTTTTATTGTCAGCTATCTCACAAAAAACAACATACCAAACTAATTTGATTCATACAGCAACTCTTTGAGGCTGAAGCCAAGTATTGTACTCATTGGAACAATAAAGAAGCTGAGGCTCAGAAAATGAAGTGATATATGTAATACTAAATGACTTTGTTTGAATCCTGATCTAGGGCTCTTTCCACTGTACCCACATTCCCACCCCAATCCCTTATCATAGTTATTATCTGGTCATATAGGTAGAAATGAATTAAGAAATTAATAGGCATTAGTATGTATAAATGAGAGCTATTTGAATTACAAAATTGATGGTACTTGATATAATGACTCAAGATAAAACAAATCCATCCATTTAAACTGATGCAACCATAAAGATTCAGAAGTCCTACTTGTGGGCTTCCACAATTTTCTATTGTTCATGAAGCACACCTGACTAGCTCACAGAGCTGGTTCAGCCACGTGTGCATGACAGAAAATAGCTAACAGCAGGGTTTTTGGTACTCGGTGAAGCAGCACATTTTTATATGTGTGTTCCAAAACTTGTGTTGTTGATCATTCAGTTTGGAAATTTTAGTTATCCTGGTGGAGGAAAATTCATACACCAAAATGCAACCCAGAAGTCAAATGGATTTCCAGCTATGGCAGAGAGTTCCATAGGCAAGTCTCAAGTATACGCTTGATGTTTTGTCATTGTCTTTCCTATATTTTTTTTTCCTCTTAGGATGCTCACATAGCAAACAGCTCTTTGAAATAACCAATATCACCATTACCTCTTATAGCCCTGTCTTTGATTTATCTTAAGTTTTAATAAGGCAAATACTCAAAGTCCTGTTCTTAGAGAGATGTGTAGTGAGTGAATGATAGTTGCTCAGTCATGTCCAACTCTTTACAACCACATGGACTATAGCCCTGTAGCCTGCCAGGCTCCTTTGTCCAGTGGAATTCTCCAGGCAAGAATACTGGAGGGGGTTGTCATTTCCTTCTCCAAGAGAGATGTGTAAGGTGCACACATATCCTGTAAAGCAATAGTTTTTATAATTTGGCTCTATACTGGAATAAATGTGAGGAGCTTTAAAATACTGAAGCCTGATTCTTAACCTTCCTCCCTTTTTTATTTAATTGGGTCTATGGTGTGGTCTGATCATTCAAGTATTTACCTAAAGATTTCCCTAGGTCATTAAACATGCAAACAAGTTTGAGAACCACTAATTTAGGAAAGCGTGAGTACATATTTAGAAGCATTTGGAGGAGCTTTCAAAAATTCCCAATGCTCAGGATAGACCTCCAATCAATTAAATAAAAATATCTGAGGGTGGGACCCACACATGTAATTTAAAGTTCTCCTGGTGATTCCAAAGTGAAGCCAGGGTTGCCGATCACTGCTTTAGCATCAGTGCCTTTTCCTGCCCTTTTCTTGGCATATAATTCACTGGAAGCAGACAAAAGACAATTATTTGTTATTCTATTTAAACTCACATTTGACTGAACACAGTGAACTCTGACTCTCGTGACTGCTTGAAAAGTACTTGTTTAATGCACGATCATGTTTGAAGATCTTAACACACTGAAGACACAGAGACTTCAGTATGTAGTTAAACACGCATCCTGACAACATGACTGATAAAAAATGTATAATATGTGATATATATATATATATAGTTGAATAAATTTAAGATATGAGTATGTGAAATGCACTTATTATTTCTGGATTTTCTTTTTTATATAACTGCTAAGATAAAATGGAGGTGCTTATGCATGTTCCCTATGGTTTCACTCCAGTTGTCAAAACAAAAGGACATGTAGGCGATGCTTTACCTTTCTGACCAGTCTAGAGTTGCCAGATTTACCACAAAAAAAATAAGAAAAGAAAAGTACTTCCAATCAAATTTGAATTTCAAATGAAAAACAAATAATTATTTTTAATATAAGCATGTTCCATACAATATTTGGGTACTTATACCAAAAGAATACATATCCCTTGTTTCTCATTTAACTAAGTGCCCTATATTTTATCTGGCAATCTGAGACTAGTCCAGACTGTTGAGCATGCAAATGTCTTTAAAGTAAAAAGAAAAGTGAAAATACTGATAAAACATTTCTAATGGTTATAAAACTTCTTAGATGCTATCTTTTACATACCTCTTGCAGTTGCTAATAAAAATAAGACTTTTACTTATCACTCCTATTTTAAATTCAATGGCTAATGATTTTATAAACTTATGAAGCACAAGGCTTCTGATTTAGGACATAGTTAAAGTTTCCAGGTGGTAATTAATCATCCAATGAAGCACTGTAGTTTTCAGAAGCAACTTACTTTGAATTTTCATCCTATTTAGTGTGGAGTGTATTTGGGAGCAGATTCAGGAAGTAACAGTTATCAATCTTACTTAAGGGGCTTCCCTCGTAGCTCAGTTGGTAATGAATCTGCCTGCAATGCAGGAGACATGGGTTTGATCCCTGGGTTGGGAAGATCACCTGGAGAACCCATTCCACTATTCCTACCTGGAGAATCCCATGGACAGAGGAGCCTGGCAGGCTACAGTCCATGGGGTGGCAAAGAGTTGGGCATGACTGAGCAACTGAGCATGCATGCACACCATATGGGAACCAATTTTACTAGGTTCAAAGACTGGTTCTGCTGTTGACTCACTGTGCGACTTTAGGCAAGAGTCTGCCCCTCTACACATGTTGATCAATTTGACAAGATCATCTCTGTGAGCTCTTTAAGCTCTAAATACTATGCTGGCTATATTTTATCACTTTGTGTGACAGTCGCTCAGTCATGTCTGACTCTTTGTGACCCCATGGAATAGTCCATGGAATTCCCCAGGCCAGAATACTGGAATGGGTGGCCATGCCCTTCTGCAGGGGATTTCCCAACCCAGGGATTGAACCCAAGTTTCCTGCATTGCAGGTGGATTCTTTACCAGCTGAGCCACCAGGGAAGCCCTGGCTATATATGCTGGCTAAATTTTATCATCTTAATGCACCTAGACAGCATATTAAAAAGCAGAGACATTACTTTGCTAACAAAGGTTCATCCAGTCAAACCTATGGTTTTTCCAGTAGTCATGTATGGATGTGAGAGTTGCACCACAAAGAAAGCTGAGTGATGAAGAAGTGATGCTTTTGAACTGTGGTGTTGGAGAAGGCCCCTGAGAGTCCCTTGGATTGCAAGGAGATCCAACCAGTCCATTCTAAAGGAGATCAGTCCTGAACATTCATTGGAAGGACTGATGCTGAAGCTGAAACTCCAGCACTTTGGCCTCATGAGAAGAGTTGACTCATTGGAAAAGACTCTGATGCTGGGAGGGATTGGGGGCAGGAGGAGAAGGGGATGACAGAGGATGAGATGGTTGGTTAGCATCACCAACTCAATGGACATGAGTTTGAGTAAGCTCCAGGAGTTGGTGATGGACAGGGAAGCCTGGCATGTTGCAGTTCATGGGGTCACAAAGAGTCGGATGCTACTGATCGACTGAACTGAACTGAATGCACCTTATATTCTTCCATTGCCAACTTGCACTTGAGAAAGAATTATTCTGCTCCTATTCATATTATTTTAAACTTTCAAGGATTCTAAGATGATATGTCTTTCTTAAAGACTCCAGGGAATTGTTAAAGAGAAATGAATCTCTAAATGCATTTATACATCTTATAACTTTTCAGTATACTCAGACCAAACTTTTTTCTGACCCAATTCATAAGACAAAGACTTAACAAGCTCTGAGCTCAATCCACTGCAGCTGTCATTGCTTCCTAAAACAAAATCACTATGCCATGGAGGCAGAAGAGTCCAGAGTGAGTGTATTAAATTGCCACTTATGGTAAAAACTTTAGATAAAATATGCTTTAGTTCTTAGAGCTCTGGATGACTGTTTTAACCAAGAAAATCTCAAGGTCAGGAGGAAAATTTTATAAGATACACATAATCAAAAATCAGTATTTTAAGCAAAATATATTGGTTTTGAACATGCAAAGCAAAAAGAATTCAAAAATATTCACTAGTGGATAGGCATAGCTCCAGAATATTCATGACTAGTAGAGGAGTATCCATTTACTGCTCTAATAACTTCAGGGAGTTCTCAGCTTTTAGAAAATGCAGAAGATGTTGAGATCTTTATTTCAATCCCTGTAAAGTACCATTTTAAGGAGGTGTACATAATAAATCTTCTCATTAGAGAACCACTGTTTTGACTATGCACTATACAGTTCACTTTAAACAGAAATATAAACTATTATTAGCCTATACTACAGAATACCATTCACCTACATCAGAAAAAAATACATAAGCATTATCCATGTAGATTTTTGTTATGAAGTTATTCACTTTTATTATTCATGTCCACATCTTCTAAAAGGAATCCTAAGAAGATAGGCAGAAAACACATGATTTTAGTGTCAACTCTGTCCTTGGTCCTAGGCCAACTGTTATAAATGCAATAGCTAATAAAACATATATGATCCTAGAACTTTTGCAACAGTGCGAGAACTTATTTGATATGATTGCTCTCCAGTTAGTAGGTCTTCTGCTCGGTGGCTCTACAGTGGGGCTAGTCTCTGGGTCCTGCTGCACACAAGGTTTTGTTTGAGCCCTCCAAGCGTCTCTGGAGGGTATGGGGTTTGATTCTAAACGCGATTTCGCCCCTCCTACCTTCTTGTTGGGGCTTCTTTGCCCTTGGAGCCCGGATATCTTTTTTCTGGTGGGATACAACATTCTCCTGTTGATGGTTTTTCAGCAGCAGTGATCTCTCTTGTCACCGAGCTTACCAAGAGAGTCAATAAAACATACACAAATTAATATTCTCACTATAATTTACTTTAATTATAAAAGTCCATTCAAACATAGAAACTATTACTAGCATTAGCTGTGTTTATCAAAAATCAGAACATTCTCTTAGAATCTGAAAAATTTAGAGCATTTCCAAAGATGATTCTTCTCCATAAATACAGGTACCACGATGACCATGTCAATTTTTGTGTTTTTGAGACTTTGTGTCTGGTTTGTTTTTTTTTTTTTAATGTAGTAAAGTATACATAATATAAAATTTACCATTTAAACTACTTGAAGTGTATAATTTAGTGGTATTAAGTACATCCACAATGTTATGAAACCATCACTACTATTTATTTTCAAAACTTTTTCATCACCCCTAGATAGAAACTTCATAATTATTAAACAGCAACTCCCCATTTCCCCCTCCACCCAGCCCCTGGAAACCTCTAATCTACTTTCTGTTTCTATAAATTTATCTATTCTATAAGTAAAATGTTTTTGTAATTGTGGGTAGCTGAGAATATTTTACAAATAACAAGACTGGAATGGTCTTTATTGATACATTTTTGAACTGTAACTGCATATTGTTGCTATTTGATCAACTTCCTCAAAAGTATGAGTAGTTAAAAAATTCATACTCATTATAATGTAAGAAACAAAGGACATTAAACATATAAAGTGCAAAGTAATAAAGAAAAACATGGGTTTAGTATTCCAGTGGAACCAGATTTTAACATGGCTCTACAATGTACTAAATAACTATATTTACTTGAGTAACTTATTTAACCTTTCTCTTTCATCATATGTATAATGACGAAGTTGCTGATGTCTATAAAAGAGAAAAATACCAAACTGATTTTCTTGGATCAATCTTAGGCTTAATAAGGAAAGCAGAGACAACAGTGGTAAGTTTGGTTATCTAACCTTTCTCAGTTAGGTTCAACAACGCATAATGTTACTTGCCAATGAATCGGTTTCAAAATGCCCAGGAATTTTAGATCCATAACAGGGTCAACTATAGTTTCTGAGAAATTCCATTTATCATTCTCTACATTAAAATGTCTTTGTCACAAACTATTCTCATCACTGGAATGCGGGAAAACTGGAGTTATGGTTTCTCATTTGTTTTGTCTCCATTTGCTTTATGACCTTGTCCAAGTCAGCCATTTTGGAGGGTAAAATACTCACACTGTCCTCTAAGAGTATGCAAATGATTATACCAAGTAGTAAAGTTTAAAATGCATTAGAAAAAAAAGAAAAACATTCTCTATTTGGAAGACAAAATATATATTATTTTTTATTTTATTATTATTATTTTTTTTTACTTTACAATATTGTATTGGTTTTGCCATACATCAACATGAATCCACCACGGGTGTACACGTGTTCCCAATCCTAAACCCCCCCTCCCACCTCCCTAGACATATGACAACTTTCAATTTTTTGTGACCCTGTGGACTGTAGCCCACCAAGCTCCTCTGTCCATAGGATTCTCCAGGCAAGAATACTGGAGCGGGTTGCCATTTCCTTCTCCAGGGGATCTTTCCAACACAAGGATCAAACCCAGGTCTCCCGCATTGCAGGCAGACACTTTAACCTCTGACCCACCAGGGAAGCACCACCCATAAAATAAAATGTTAAGATATAATTAGTATAGCTCAAATGGATAAGGAGAGATAAAGAGGTTTCCAAGGTTCAGTTCTGTCTTAATACTCCATCTTATTTCATTTAACCAAGATACAGACTAGCAAAAGAAGCACATCCAAAAAGCCCCCAAATATGAAACTCAGTAAGAGAGCTTATGTTTACACAATAGCAAGAGCAATAAATACATTCTCAGCAGTGGTGTGCTGCAGGCAGCTTGTAAAGGCATGAGGGAATAGATTATTCACCTCTCCGCAATTCCACATTCAGTGACACCACAATTTTAGCTTGAAATTAGCCATGGTGGGAGTACTCACACCAAGGAAACTGGTTCGACTATAGGAATCAGGATTTTCCTTTTTTCAGGAAGTCACCCCCACACCACTGTTTCTTAACCACAGTTCCTTACATATAGCAATAAAAGGAAGAAATATGGAGAGGCACACATCTACTGGGCCTGAAATCATGTACAAAACTTTTTCTAAGATCTGGGAACACTTTTATTAATATCAGTGCTTCTCACATTTAACATGCATAAGAATCACCTCAGGATTTTGTTAAAATACAAATCCTGATTCAGAAGGTCTGACATTATCTATTTTGTACACTGTCTCCAGGGAAGTCTACGCTTCTGGTCCAAGGATCACATGAGTAGTAAGGGATTATGGGATATCTAATTAATTACCTTCAGCTAAACAAGAAAGGGAAGGGAGGGAATTTTCGCCAGCAAAAGTCTTTAATTATTGGTTTTGAAACTCAGCTCTTAAGAAACTGCTACATAGATTTGGGGTTATTGTTTTAGTAGTAGACTAGTACAAAAATATAATGTATTTTTTTCTATAAAATAGACTATAATGAATTCTCCTTAAATAATAAGCTGTTTATTCTACTAGAAATCCTATTAAAATTAATTCAATTTATCCATTTAAAATGTGAAGAGCAATGTTGCCTTACTGTTCTACTTGTGTGCGTGTGTGCTCACTCACTAAGTTACGCCCAACTCTTTGCAACCCCATGGACTGTAGCCCTCCAGGCTCCTCTGTCCATGGGATTTCCCAGGCAAGAATACTGAAGTGGGTTGCCATGCCATCCACAAGGGGAGCTTTCAGTCCCAGGGATCAAATCTACATCTCCTGCATCTCATGCATTGCCAGGCAAATTCTTTACCGCTGAGCCACCTGGGAAACCCACTGTTCTACTGTGTCTTAAAACCCTTCAATAGCATAAGAACAAAGTAGAGTGTGAGTGTGTGAGTTGGGCAGGGGATGGATCTATCTTCAAAGCCATAAAGAAATGACCACAACTAAAACATACAAATTTGAAATATGTCTACAAAACACTATGAAATATGAAGCAAAACAAGAGAAGATTCAGATATAAAGTACAAACCATTTTACACCTTGAAAAGGAGTCACAGTTTGTCCAAAGTAATTAATGCTACTGGTATTATATTCAATAATGCTTTTGAGTAACTGGACTGAGAAAGATGGACAAACAACTGAAGAAACAGAGAATATTTCTGCAAATATGCAGAATGGTATGAAATATGGACTTGAAGAAGAAACCATATTGATATTACATGTTTATCTAGATCTAACCTTATAACCAGCTGGGACTGCCAGACGGGAAATGGAATGGAAAGCAATAATCATTTAAGCCTACAACATGCTGCAATTCATGGTGTCGCAAAGAGTCAGACACGACTGAGCGACTGAACTGAACTGAACTGAAGCCTACAACAGAGAGCCCATGGCTTAAGGGATTTTCTATGAAGGAGCATTCACTTGAATGCCAGTAACTGAGAGAAGTCATGCCACTAGGGAAAAAGACAGATATCCATGGTAAGAAGCTGGCCTAGGAAATAAACCCTTATCAAAGATATTGGTATTCCTACATCACTACCTCTGCCATCACCATTAAAATATGGTTGACCTCATAAAATACAAATAATAATATTGAACAAAGAAATAAATATTAAACTATGCAAAGCAACTTTAAAACCTATTTGTTTAATTAAAAGAAGGAATTAAACATGAACAAAAGGTCAGTGAATAATACATCACAGGAAAAATTATCCAAGGGCTCAGAATCCAGGTTCAGACAATTATTTCTTCACTTTCTCAAGAAAAAAAAATTTAATAGCATGAATTATATAAAATAAAAAGAACATCAATAAGAATTAAAGTTCAAAACTTAGATTATATGATGATGAAGATGAAAAACTAGTAGAACCTAAAAAATAAATGGAAAAGATCTAAACAGTATAGGTATAAGATCATATTAGAAACAACATAATTATACATAAACTTTATAGAAAATACAGTTAGGCCTAAAGATAAAGCATGAATAAATTATGCTACATAAAAAGCAAAAGACAAAATGGATTTTATAGTATTAAAAGCAATACCTGAAAACCAGACAAAAGATTTCCACCTCACACAGAACTCACACTCCTGAGGAATGAAGCAAGAGGAATGAAGCAAGACACGTCAAGGAGAACAAAGGCCTGAATATGCAAGGAAAAATGATACTCTGTATCTCAGGGTGGGGTTGGGATATGCGTGGCACAGAACATTCAGTATGAGCACCTATCAGGAAGAAATTACTGAACCTCAAGGCTAAAGAAAGATACATGTGAGCTTTCCAGAAGAAATATGTCAATTACAAAGAGGGTTCTATTCTCTACTTGCAATGACAGATTAACTGATGCTAGACTTCTGCTGTGAAGCTAGAAAACTGGACAAAATATATGACACAATTGTTTTCCGATTGTGGACAACGATCAGTTTAAGACTGCGACCTCCAAAATAAGGAAAACAGGTGAACTGAGCACAAAGACCACCACAGCTGTACACCTGGAGGGAGTTCTGGACCACAGAACATGGGATAGAGAAATAAAGTTTAAAGTAGTGGTCTTGCTGATTTAAGGAAGCAAAGATCAGAGTTTAGGGAGGATCAAACATCTAGCAATAACAGAGCAGACAACTACAGAGGCAAGACATATGCAGAAAGAACTGTAGACTTCTGCAAAGTGATGCTGTTAAGTTTATGACTGAATATTAATCTGTGCATGTATAGCATGAAACTCCAAGAGATCAAATAACATATCTCGGGTATTGGTAAGCTTAATAATTCCTAGAGTTTATGTAGGACAGGGAGACTTCTGAGTTCCAACCAGGCAGAATGAAGAGACTGTGTTGAATACTCATAGCACTAAGTAGAGACCACTTCTAGGGTCTTATGATATAAGAAAGCCCAAACACCAGCTTCTGAAGGGTCAAGAAAGTCTGCAAGTAACTCAAAAAGCTGCCAAAAAGTAAATATTAACACTCTTTCATAAAGATGTAAAAATCGAGACACTCAACAATGTAAAACACACAACAAAAAGTTCCTAGACATATAAAGAAGCAGAAAAACATACTCATTACAAGGAGAAAAGTAAGTCATTAGAAACAAACTCAGATGTGAAAGTGATGATAAAAACAACAGGAAGACTAAAACAGTTATTATAACAATGCACAAGAAGTTAAAGTGTAAACATTAATATTAATAGGAACTGATATTATATATTGATATTAAAATAAAGAAAGAAAATTTAATTCCAAGAGTCTCAAAATACAATATTGAAAGGAAAATTTATTGTCTGGACTACTTAGTGATAGATAAGACAGAAAAGAAGCAATTGAAACTAAAGACATGACAAAAGAAACTATTAAGCCTAAACCAGAGACAGAAAGAATACTTGAAAAATATGAACAGTGCCTCAGAGATGTATAGGGGAATATGTAACAGTCTAAAATTATTGTAATTGTAGATGGAGATAGATATGGGGCAGAAAAAAAAATAAGTAAAGGCTAGGTTACTAGCAAAAATAGTAGAATAAAAACCTTCAAAGATTCCACTCTCCATAAAATCAATGAAAAAACTGGCCAAAAGTTCAGAATCAACAGTTTTCAAACTCTAGAAACGAATGGAGGGCTTGTAGACATCCAAGTTGCACTTATTAAACAAAAATGGCTGAAACTCTGTAAAGCCACCCATCCATAACAGAAGTACGAATATTGACAAAAAAGAAATTGATAGATATATGTATACATATAAGTATGAATCACTTTGCTTTACATGTGAAACTATCACAACATTGTTAATCAACTATACTGCAATATAAAGTAAAAAGTTTAAAAATATAGTACATACAAAAAAATTAAAGAGAAAAAGAAATTGAAAGCCAATTTTAAGTAACTCTAGAAATTAACCAATGGCTTGTAATGACATGAGGAATATTAAAAAGAGAAAGAGAAAGGAAACAGATAAGAAGAGCAAGTTTTACATTTTTATTTGCTCTATTCCCATACAAATTAATGTATGTAAATATTTACAACAGTTATCAATAGTCACCAGAAACTGGAAGAAAAAGGCAAATATTTATCAAGTGATGAGCAGATAAACACATTGGGATAGAATTTCATCTTTCCAAATACATGAAAACATATTCCAGTCTCTAATGTGTTAATAATAAAAAATTTAAAAAAACCTCCCCTCATTCATTTAACTTCTTTAGATAAAATACCTTATCTCTCTCCTCATTCACTGACAACTTTCCAAAATCTGTTTACAATCGCTGCCTCTTCCTCTTCTTCACTTTCCATTTATTCCTCAACCCATTCATCCAATCTCTGCCCACTCTACTACAATGGCTCTGGCTAAGTTAACTGACGGTCTTCATATTGCTAAATTCAACAGAAACTTTTCAAATATGGTGGAGTTTCAAACTCTCAGTAACATTTTTATTTCTTTTCTTACAAGTGAAATCATTAGGATTTTTTCAGTATTTCATATAAAATATAGAATTTTATAAATATCCTCAGTTCAGGTGAGTCACTTAGTCATGTCTGACTCTTAGCGAACCCCATGAATTGCAACACACCAGGCCGCCCTGTCCATCACCAACTCCCGAAGTTCACCCAAACTCATGTGCAGCGAGATGGTGACGTCATCCAACCATCTCATCCTCTCGTCCCCTTCTCCTCCTGCCCCCAATCCCTCCCAGCATCAGGGTCTTTTCCAATGAGTCAACTCTTTGCATGAGGTGGTCAAAGTATTGGAGTTTCAGCTTCAAAATCAGTCCTTCCAATGAACACCCAGGACTGGTCTCCTTTAGGATGAACTGGTTGGATCTCCGTGCAGTCCAAGGGACTCTCAAGAGTCTTCTCCAACACCACAGTTCAAAAGCATCAATTTTTCACACTTAGCTTTCTTCACAGTCTAACTCTCACATCCACACATGATCACTGGAAAAACCATAGCCTTGACTGGACGGAACTTTGTTGGCAAAGTAATGTCTCTGCTTTTTAATGTGCTATCTAGGTCGGTCATAACTTTCCTTCCAAGGAGTAAGCGTCTTTTAATTTCGTGGCTGCAATCACCATCTGTAGTGATTTGGGAGCCTCCCAAAATAAAGTCAGCCACTGTTTCCCCATCCATTTCCCATGAAGTGATGGGACCAGATGCCATGATCTTAGTTTCCTGAATGTTGAGCTTTAAGCCAACTTCTTCAATCTCCTCTTTCACTTTGATCAAGAGGCTTTTTAGTTCCTCTTCACTTTCTGCCATAAGGGTGATATCATCTGCATATCTGAGGTTATTGATATTTCTCCCGGCAGTCTTGATTCCAGCCTCTGCTTCTTCCAGCCCAGCGTTTCTCATGATGTACTCTGCATAGAAGTTAAATAAGCAGGGTGACAATATACAGCCTTGACGTACTCCTTTTCATATTTGGAACCAGTCTGTTGTTCCATGTCCAGTTTTAACTGTTGCTTCCTGACCTGCATATAGGTTTCTCAAGAGGCAGGTCAGGTGGTCTGGTATTCCCATCTCTTTCAGCATTTTCCACAGTTTATTGTGATCCACACAGTCAAAGGCTTTGGCATAGTCAAGAAAGCAGAAACAGATGTTTTCTGGAACTCTCTTGCATTTTTGATATATACTCATAAAAATTGAATTTCCTCATAATATGTTTTGCCAAATACTACTGCTAACATTCATTTCAGGTAATATGGATTATGCTTTTGAAAACTGAAAGCTAATAGAGTTGATATGTTAAATCCTGCACCATAGAAACTTTCCAGATTTAATCCCATTATTGTATAATTGGATGCATTTTGTATTTATTATATTCAGTGATTGAAATAGCAGGGGAAAAAAAACAGTTAAATGTGTTTACATTCCTCTATAAAAAGGTGCCTATGTCTCTTCCTGACCTACTTTTGGTATTTTTACAACCTGAAGTTTTATTAAAGTCAAAAATTGCCATATTCAGATTGAAACTATTCTGTATAAATTGTAATCATTGTTCATGTTATATACTAGATTAAAACCTTTAAGAATAAGCCATCTTTATAAAATGACATATGAATGTGATAATACTTTAAAAATGCTTTAGGTTAATTCCATAAGTTATAATTATGATGATGATTATATTTTGTAAAGCCAAAGACCTTACAAGACATTTTGCACTAAGCTGCTATAAAGAATTCTTATTATGTTACCAGTCTGGAGTGGTTCAGCTTTCTTGATCTATCTATGAGTCTACCAAAATAGTATTTCTAATTGCTTGCTATACCTGCCCAGTTCAAATTCTCTCTTAGACAAGTATTTGAAGTTTGCCATTGTTGTTTGTTTGTTTTCATTTTCAGAGCTTATAAAGACAACAACAAAGATTAGCTGAAAAGAACTGAATCCACTCCTGATCAAGAAATTAAGTGTGATCAGGATCAAGGCAAGGTATAATTTATGCTCTTCGAGACCAAGCTCTCCATTTCTATGGACAAAGTCTTTACTGAAAATGGGCATAAACTTCTTCCATGTTTGTCCTGACTTTATTCCTCTGTACTTTATATTTTTAAATCAGTATCTTTCAATATATCACTATCATTGATTAAATCCAAAAGGACATTTTTCATCTTGCTATTAATGAAACTTACCTAGTTTAACTCAAGTAAAATTTATTTTAAAATTTTGAGAAATTCTTGACTACCATCCCAATGAACAAATTAATTTTCCTTCAATTCTGTAAATATTTCATGGAGCTTCTTCTAGCTGTCTAGATATGCCTTACTATAAATCACCTTCTGGTGGTACAGTGGGAGAAGTTTCATAGACCTTTATTTCCTTTATCATGGAAAATAACATCTTCCAATTTGAAAGCTAAATGGAAGAGTCCCTATTCTGAAATAATTCACACAATGATTACCCTCTCTGTCATGATATCAATAATCCATTCACCCTATATCCCCTACCAAATAACATTAACTCTAACTCAAAACTTTCTATGTATGGTGCTAGTCATTTTTGTTTTATTTCTTAAAAAAAAAAAAACTTTTAGTCTTTTATGTTCAATTATATATATATTACACAGAGAAATCCACCATGTGCCCATAGCCTACCTATTCAGATCATATGCACAAACAAGTCTCTCATTGTTTCCATTGTTTCCCCATCTATTTGCCATGAAGTGATAGGACCACATGCCATGCTCTACATCTTTTGAATGTTGAGTTTTAAGCAAGCTTTTTCACTCTCCTCTTTCACTTTCATCAGGAGGCTTTTTAGTTTCTCTTCACTTTCTGCCAAAAGGGTGGTGTCATCTGCATACCTGAGGTTATTGATATTTACTTTTATTTTCTTGGGCTCCAAAGTCACTGCAGATGGTGACTACAGCCAGGAAATTAAAAGACCCTTGCTCCTTGGACTCATTTGAAAAGACCCTAATGCTGGGAAAGATTGAAGGCAGGAGGAGGAGGGGACAACAGCAGACGAGATGGTTGGATGGCATCATCGACTCAATGGACATGAGATTGAGTAAACTCCAGGAGTTGGTGATGGACAGGGAGGCCTGGTGTGCTGCAGTCCACGGGGTCACAAAGAGTTAGACGTGACTGAGTGACTTAACTGAACTGCTCCTTTGAAGAAAAGCTATGACCAAACTAGACAGCATATTAAAAACCAAAGATATTACTTTGCTGACATGGGTCTGTCTAGTCAAAGCTATGATTTTTCCAGTAGTCATGTATGGATATGACAGTTGGACTATAAAGAAAGCTGAGAGACAAGAATTGATGCTTTTGAACTGTGGTGCTGTAGAAGACTCTTGAGAGTCCCTTGGACTGCAAGAAGATCCACCCAGTCAATCCTAAAAGAAATCAGTCCTGAATATTCATTGGAAAAGCTGATGCTGAAGTTTAAACTCCAATAAGTTGGCCACCTGATGCGGAGAAATGACTCATTGGAAAAGACCCTGATACTGGCAAAGACTGAAGACGGGAGGAGAAGGGAATGACAGGGGATGAGATGGTTGGATGGCATCACCAACTCTATGGAGATGAGTTTGAGTAAGCTCCAGGAGTTGGTGATGGACAGGGAAGCCTGGTGTGCTGCAGTCCACGGGGTCACAAAGAGTTAGACATGACTGAGCAACTGAACTGAACTGATGCATAACAAAATTGAATTATTTAACCTAAAATCAATTTTTTCACATTTTTCTGAATCTTTGCCTATGATCAGCAGTGCCATTTACCTCTACTCTTGCTGTATAATATATTAGAGCCAGACATATTTTGGTTTTAGCCCCAGGCTCATCACTTAAATGGATGTATGACCTTGGATGAGTGATCTTATTCTTATGAAATCAATTTCTTCAAATGTAAAACAAAAATAATTATTAGTAGCCTCTATAGAATTGTTATTAAGACTGAGCAAAAGTACACATTAATCACTGCATAGTTTCAGGCATAGAGTAGACATAGTAATAGTTTGTGCTTTAGGGAGCCAGTGTATGGCATTCCTACTTTCCACATGCCAATAATTCCTCAACCAATAATTAAAAGAGGCCAAGGAGTAAATAGACGAATAACAAAGAAGTAATACTACTAATGTTACCAAGTCCAAGCTTGCTGTGCTTGCTGCAAGATAGACTAATAAATCTGCGAGATGAAGTTTTGAGGTGAGGAATACAATTTCATTCTGGAAGCCAGCTGACCTAGAAGAATGCAGACTAACATCTCAAAATAACCATCTTGTCATGGCCTTTCTTACAGCCATTTCACAGGTGGTGTGAAATGGAATATCTCCTGCCATACCAATAAACAAGGATACCACAGCTATCTGCGATTCCAGCCCCAACCAGATGTGAATTTCTGAGCCAAGCCAGCAAGCAGCAGACAAGCAGTGTCAATTTCTCCCACAAAGAACTCAAGAATGTCACTGTCCTTCACAGGTGGGCAGGGTTAGGCTATCTCCCTGTGAGCCAAACAAAGGTAGCTTAACCCAAGGGTCAGGCAAGGCTCCTTTAGGCAGGCCATTATTTATAACTATAATAACAAAAGCAGCAAGATAACCATTAAAGTCACAGAAGCAGATCCAGTATGGAGTCAAAATTAACTCTTACCAGTTACACTAATATGGAAGAATCAGGCTTAGATATTTAACAACAATGGGCTTCCTAATACTCTACTCTAGAATTAGGCAGACTTACCCAGTCAGTCCTAGGCAGCAATGGATAATTGTAGGCTTATTCTTACAAAAAGCATCATGTAAAATTTTTAGAGTGGAAAAACTTGATACAATTTCCCCTCTCTAGATCCAGCCTTACTACTGAAAGGGAGCAGAATATGTCACCCTAAAATATACCTCTTTGGCATTAGCATTATCCTCAACTGATTATTTTTAAGAAGTAGCAGCCACAAGAAAAGTTTTGAAAACTGAATTCAAGTACTGTTTTGTAATGGACATTTGCATTAATAAGGGAAAATATCCATTTGTAAGCATGTCTCCCTCTCTGTACTAGAAAGAGGGGTTGATTACATCTCTAGAAACTTATCAAAGGGAAGACAGAGACTTCAATCTGCATAACAAATTTAGCCCTGTTTCAGTTCAATTCAGTTGCTCAATTGTGTCCAACTCTTTGCTACCCCATGAACCACAGCATGCCAGGCCTCCCTGTCCATCACCAACTCCCGAAGTTTACCCAAACTCATGTCCATTGAGTCGGTGATGCCATCCAACCATCTCATCCTCCGTTGTCCCCTTCTCCTCCCACCTTCAATCTTTTCCAACATCAGGGTCTTTTCAAATGAGTCAGCTCTTCGCATCAGGTGGCCAAAATATTGGAGCTTCAGCTTCAACATCAGTCCTTCCAATGAACACCCAGGACTGATTTCCTTTACTGTGCATTATTTGATAGCCTATCATAGCTGGCTCCCATGCCAACAACTTTTGTTTCTAGCTGAAGTTCATGCTTAAGCTGGCAGCTTGGGTCATGTGGGGCATTACTCAGTTTTCCTGGGTCTCTCTCATGTGTACTGAAATTATACTTGTTATTAAACTTCTGTTTGTTTTGCTCCTGTTTCCTGTTATTGTTTTTTTTACAGTGGAGTCTCAGTCAAGAATCTAGAAGGGAAGAGAGAAATTTTTTCTTCCCTACAATACCAACAACAGTAAGGGGAGAGGAGAAAAGAAATCTATATTAATGAAAAACATGTTGCCTGCCCTGCCAGTAAACAAAGAATGTTACAGCCATCAAGCCATCACATTATAGCTGCCTCACACAGTGAGCCTTGAGAGAGAACTCAAACTCCCAATAGAAACAGGATGTGCCACCATCAGGCAGGCAGTCACTGCAGCCCAACAATGTTCCAGAGGACCCTAAGGATGAAGAAACACAGCAAACTGGCACCAGATACTGGAGGTGCATATCAAAGAAATTATTTCAATGAGCCCCAGACTTTTGCATCTTCCCATAGCTACAAAAGCACTAAATTCATTCACTTGAGAGGTTCAGTCTTCTTTAACATTAATCTTTTGATGTTCCAACTACCCAGTCTTTGTTACAAAAACTTCTATATATCCTGGCTCCTCCCTAACCTCTTCAAAGCACTCTCACAGAGCTATCTGAGAGGCTTTGTCCCAGGCTTAAGTCCTCTGTTTTGAGTAAAAAAAAAAAAAAAAGAAAACAAAAAAAGAAAACATAATTCTCAGCTTTTAGGTTGTGCATTTTTTTTTAGTCAACATCTATATATGTGTTGCAGGAAGGGGGACCCCTTCTAGGGCCTGAAACTGGGCTATTTTCTAACACTCAGAAATGAACTCTCCGAGGAGGCATGTGTGCTGACAAAGCAAGAGGTTTTATTGGGAAAGGGCACCTGGGTGGAGAGCAGTAGGGTAAGGGAACCCAGGAGAACATCTCTGCCAGTGGCTTGCAGTCTTGGGTTTTATGGTGATGGGATTAGTTTTCAGGTTGTCTTTAGCCAATCATTCTGACTCAGAGTCCTTCCTGGTGGTGCACACCTTGTTCAGCCAAGATGGATGCCAGACAGAAGGATTCTGTGGTATCTCTTTTTGACCTTTCCTGAACTCTTCCAGTTGGTGGAGGCTTATTAGTTCTGCATTCCTTACCAGGACCTCCTATCCTAAACCAACTCATGCAAATGGTTACTATGGTGCCTGGCCAGGGTGGGCAGTTTCAATCAGTGCACTTCCCCTAACAACTTCCCCCTGAGAGACTTCATACTCAAGATACTTCTTGGGAATTGGGGTGGAGGTGTCTTTCTTCTGTAACTTCTTCCTGCTGTGCTTGGGCGTAGGCCTGCCTAGCAGAGCAGAAATCTCTCTCTACCTGATCAAAGTCAAGGTAATTTTTGCCTGAAACCAGCATTCACCCTTGTAATAACAGCAATTTAGTTTGAACCTGTTGGCTCCTCTCAGATATGAAATAGACAGGGGCCAAACAGGAGACCTAATAGGATGGTCATCACTGGTCCCCAGAAACAGGACACAACATTTGGGTAAGGGTTGAAGGGTTTGTGACTATTTTTTTTTTTTTTGGTTGGTGGTGAGGCAACAGAGCTGTGCTCCAAGAATCTTGTGTTCAGTCTGAAGTTACCATCCTCCACCTGGATGGGGGCTCCAGTTCTGTAGAAGAACTCAAAGACATTGTTATGCTTTTTTTTTTTTAGTAGGAACCAAAACTCTGTCTCAAGGCTGTACCACCATTTGATTATTTTTTCCTCTGTTTCTGTATGCCCTCCCTTCCCTGATTAGCAATTGTTTGAATCCACCCTTTGGAACTTAGGGAAGGTAAAGGAGGCTGAATGAAGCCAATATCCTACAAACAAGAAATGGAGAACACAGAACATATCTGTACTCCAGAGCCCCACAGAGTCCTGCTCAGTTTTAATTTAGGGAACTAGGCCACTATGACTGTGATAACTTCCTGTCAAAATGGGGCATAGGACTGCTTCAGCTTGGAGAATAGACACTGAGTTGGAAATATTCCTGAGTTCCAAGTCCTAGATCTGAGTCTTATATGATTAAAATCTCAGTCCCTTGGGCTGCCATTTTGGTGTAACAGACCCAGTTAGAAGTAATTGGAGGAGTGATAACTGGAATTTTAATAGACGAAATAAATCTTATTTCTTTTTAGAAGAATAGGCCGGAAACCCAGTTTGGACCTGGCACTTTGGGGAGACTTGTAGCCAGGTAGGCAGTTGCCTAGTTTTATAAAAAAGTAAGGTTGCAGTTACTAGCCTCCAGCAGACACTGTTTTGAGAATTGTGGCATCCAAGCCTGACATGACTCAGAAAACTCAAGTGTTTAGCAATACAAAGTCTAGTCTGAAATTACACCCAGGATGAAATTTCCCAGGATGTCTGAACCACAGCTACTCTATTTTGACTTTTAATTGTAAGATTTTCCTTAACAGCCAAAGCAGATGTCACCATTAATGACATCATTGTTTCTCCTAGGTATGAGAAGATGCAAGAATTGGGACTCACAAAATCTTCTCCTGAAAAGATTTAACTAACTGCAGGCCTGTTCTGCCAGTTTTTCCCAGAGCACAGAGTGCCTCATTCCTGATTTTCACCCTGAACTCCTTTCAGGGGAGTTGAAGATCAACAGTTGCAGGGGCCATGATTTAATCTTTGTAGATGTAGATGGCAAGTGTCAGTTTTTAGTTGGCAGAGCCCCTTTTTGCTCAAAAACTTGACCATGATTTTGAGGGGGGCATTTCATGACCATCTTATCCCATGGTGCTGAGATCGTCCATTGTCAAGTTTGGCAAAAATTTTGTTAACAGGCCTCTTAATGTGCTGTTACTGGACTAGGCCATGAAACAGTTTCCAAAATTCTCTGGACCACCTGTCTTACTAGCCTCTTGGTCCAGGAAAACATTCCCTCTTGTTGCTTCTTCCCATATCTAGAGTTAAACACTGTTACCATCATTGATCTCATACGGAACTATATATTATTTTATCAGAGGCCTCAGTCACACATTTGGCAGTGTAAAAAGCAGCAATTTTGTAAAACAGGTGAAATACAAATAACGTAGCCAGCAGTATTAGTAAAGTCATAAGTAAGACTTAAGAGTTTCCATTAGATGTAGCCCAGTACATCCCAGGTCATCTGACTTAGTCTACTCTGTACGAATCTTTATCTTCCAGGGAAATTATATATTGGCACTGTCTAGAAGGCACATACCCCAGTTTTCTAGTGTTACTAGACTGATTTAATTGTTTCCAACATAGAGGAGACTTTAAACCTAAATTACCATAGGCTGGTGTTATCTATATAAATCCATCCCATAATTGTGGGAGATTTTTTTCCTCCTTTGTTGAAACTTTGCTTATTCCTCTGATGGAGCTTGAGTAATAGAAGGAAGATCAAATTTATGGCCAGAGTCAGAGCAGGCATTATTAATTAGCCCAGTGAGGGGACCCCATCTAGTAATATCAATAGTGACCTGAATCTGACTATGATTTTTTTTAAGTAAACTTTCTCAGGGCCAACCAGTTACAGCCTTGTAGTAGAGAAATTTACCAAACTAACCCAGAACTAGACACAGGTAATTGGCCGCAAAGCTAACAATCAGATTGATTTCTAAAACTAGCATAGAATCAGGCCTATGATAGAAAAGCATTTGATTTATATGTAAAGGTCTAAGAAGTCAACAAAACTTTATAAATGATCGTAAGAATCAGGTCCAGCATCTTGGGCAAGCAGTCTACCTGTGATGTTGTCGTCTTCTCATCCTGGTGTAGTGTAGTTTCCCCTCTGTTTGAGCATCATTTTAAGGGGAGATCATGTCAGCTCTCTTCACTATAAAACAGTCCAGTGTAAGGGCCTTTGGAAGTGGGAATTAATCTAACAGTCAATTTTTCTTCAGTTTCATTTTGCATGAGCTAGTTAACAGTGCCTGATTTAAAAAAAAAAAAAAAAAAAGTCCTTCCATCCAGGTTGGAGACAGTCCCTTAAACTATGTCTCTTTCCAGTCCTGGTTACAGGTCATGATCTTAATCCAAAGACAGATTACTGAGATAAGCTTCAGAAATAAACATAACAGCAAAGAACTATCCAAGAAATGAGTCTTACTAGATTCTGACCTCCATTAACAAACTGGGATCTAACATTTATTGAAACATCTTTTTCTACCTAAAATTACGTAATTTTGATCAATATATCAAAATTAAGGCTAGTTTGTTGGCAGAATAGGTCTGCTCTCATCGATTTTGGCCTGACGATTTATAGAAATATAATTGATCATAGACTTTTTATTTTGCTCTAATATTTATAGATTCTCATACTGAAATTGTAAAATAAAACAGGGCTGGAAAGCTCTGGAATGTGAAGTCAAGTGGGCCTTAGGAAGCATCACTATGAACAAAGCTAGAGGAGGTGATGGAATTTCAGTTGAGCTATTTCAAATCCTAAAAGATGATGCTGTGAAAGTGCTGCACTCAGTATGCCAGCAAACTTCGAAAACTCGGCAGTGGCCAGAGGACTGGAAAAGGTCAGTTTTCATTCCAATCCCAAAGAAAGACAATACCAAAAATGCTCAAATTACCACACAGTTGCACTCATCTCACATGCTAGTAAAAGTAATGCTCAAAATTCTCCAAGCCAGGCTTCAACAGTACATGAACCATGAACTTCCAGATGTTCAAGCTGGATTTAGAAAAGGTAGAGGAACCAGAGATCAAATTGTGAACATCTGTTGGATCATTGAAAAAGCAAGAGTTCCAGAAAAACATCTATTTCTGCTTTATTGACTACACCAAAGCATTGACTGTGTGGACCACAATAAACTCTGAAAAATTCTTCAAGAGATGGGAATACCAGACCACTTGACCTGCCTCTTGAGAAATCTGTATGCATGTCAAGAAGCAACAGTTAGAACTGGACATGGAACAACAGACTAGTTCCAAATAGGGAAAGGAGTACGTCAAGGCTGTATATTGTCACCCTGCTTATTTAACTTCTATGCAGAGAGCATTATGAGAAACACTGGGCTGGATGAAGCACAAGCTGGAATCAGGATTGCAGGGAGAAATATCAATAAGCTCAGATATGCAGATGACACCACCCTTATGGCAGAAAGTGAAAAAGAACTAAAGAGCCTCTTGATGAAAGTGAAAGAGGAGAGTGAAAAAGTTGACTTAAAACTCAACATTCAGAAAACTAAGATCATGGCATCTTGTCCCATCACTTCATTGCAAATATACGGGGAAACACTGACAGACTTTATTTTCTTGGGCTCCCAAATCACTGCAGATGGTGACTGTATCCATGAAATTAAAAGACGCTTGCTCCTTGGAAGAAAAATTATGACCAACCTAGACAGTATATTAAAAACCAGAGACATTACTTTGCCAACAAAGGTCCACCTAGTCAAAGCTATGGTTTGCCAGTAGCTGTATATGGATGTGAGAGATGGACTATAAAGAAAGCTGAGCACCAAAGAACTGATGCTTTTGAACTGTGGTGTTGAAGAAGACTCTTGAGAGTCCCTTCGACTGCAAGGAGATCCAACCAGTTCATCCTAAAGGAAATCAGTACTGAACATTCATTGGAAGGACTGATGCTGAAGCTGAAACTCCAATACTTTGGCCACCCGATGAGAAGAACTGTTTGACTTGAAAAGACCCTGATGTTGGAAAGATTGAAGGTAGGAAGAGAAGGGGATGACAAAAGATGAGATGGTTGGATAGCATCACTGATTCATGGACATGAGTTTGAATAAACTCTGGGAGTTGGTGATGGGCAGGGAGGCCTGGCGTGCTGTGGATGCATGGAGTCGGACATGACTGAGCGACTGAACTGAACTGAACTGGGAAACTCACACCAAAGGCTTATCACAGATTTCACCTAACAAGTCTAGGTGAATTCTTCCCTTTTTAAGGTCTCAAAAATTCCTTGAGATTTTTGTACCTGTTAGTGAGATAACCTTCCTAAGTCATTTGATAAACTCACTGGAAACCTAAGAGTTTCCAATTTCTGGAGGAGTCAGATAGAACATATAATTGTTTTGTTTATAATATATAATTTTACCGAATTATTGTCATAATTAGTTTGAGAGGAAGGTTTTCCCTACTCCTGGAAAACATAAGATTCAAATCCATAATTTTTCAGATAGAAACCATAAAAGTTATAAGCATATTCGCTGATTCATTCAGTCTTTTGTTAACTTTTGTGAAGTCATCAGGCTTTCCATTAGATACCAGGACATATCAGAATGTTAAGAACTCCATTAAGAGTTCTTAATGTTAAGAATTTCTAGGATATCTATATAAGTAATATTTACCATACATTATAACATGAGAGGGTTTATTACTCATTTGATATTATTTGTCATGTAATTTAACCAACCAGATAAACAGAATTAGTTTAATATCTCTCTTTGGGATGTTTCAGGGGCCCTCTGAAGCACCCCAAAGTGAGCTAGAGGTCAAACGAACTTCAAAAGAATTCAATTTATGAAGTTTTGTCAAAAAATCAATTAAAAGAGTTTAGAACATTTGGTCAGATTTAGTCAATATCAATGAGTGTATCATTTAGCTTGATGTGTCACAATGGGCATCGATACCGAGGCTCAAAGTCTAGTGAAAGACTCGGCCATCTTGGACCTAGTTGGCTCTAACCAGTTTTTCTATGGCTGTATCATTCCTAACAAAATCCATTTATTTAACTAATTGTAATCCAATTTCAGAAAATCCTGATCATGCATAACTCTTTTTAGTATTTTTTCATACCTTTGTTTTTAACTGAAAACACACTTCCTACTTTCCTTTAGCAACCAAGAACTTTTATATTAGCATTTTATAGATTGGTGAGCATAAATATCAGTGATAATTCCTAAAACCCTTGCTTTTTTAGAACATTTTAGGATGGCACCAAACATTATTCATTTATAGTCCCAAATCTCTTTAGTTTTTCTCTAAAAGGAAATTAGTGTTTAGTAGTAAATGTTTCAAAATCTTATTTTATTTGGAAATGACCTAACTATTCAATAGACTTCCAACACTTAGTTTAGCACAACCCTTAGAAATTCAAGTTAACCCAATCTGGAGAGATTATTTTAGACAGATATTCCTAAAGCATAATTATTCTTAATAGAGTTGATCTAAAGCTCATATCTCATTTACAATTCTTTAGAAGTTTCTTCTCCCGAGGTAATTTTCCTGTTGACAAACTTGTAACAGATATGATAATATTTAACTTATATTAAACCTAGGTACAATGAAAATAGTCTACTTAATGTTAACTACTCTAAGACATGTCTACATTAGGTCTGAGCTGTTTAGACAGGTGAAAAAATATTAATATCAGGTATTTAACTAAATATTTCTCAGTTCACATGAACCCATTGTGCTGGAGACTGAAATTTATTGCTTAACTTAGAATTATTTGATTTGTAAGCACTTACTTTCCTTTAAGTCAATTAAATAGAGCTTATTTACAAATTAATCTCCAAAATATTACCCAGAGACAAAGACATAACAAGACATATTTAGACAGACACAACGCAAGATCTAGCTTCATTTTCTAACCTTAGTCATGAGTAGATATTACAATATAGTTTCAGTTCACTTCAGTTGCTCAGTCGTGTCCGACTCTTTGCGACCTCATGAATCACAGTATGCCAGGCCTCCCTGTCCATCACCAACTCCCGGAGTTCACTCAGACTCATGTCCATTGAGTCAGTGATGCCATCCAGCCATCTCATCCTCTGTCGTCCCCTTCTCCTCCTGCCCCCAATCCCTCCCAGTACTAGAGTCTTTTCCAATGAGTCAACTCTTCACATGTGATGGCCAAAGTACTGGAGTTTCAGCTTCAGCATCATTCCCTCCAAAGAAATCCCAGGGCTGATCTCCTTGCAGTCCAAAGGACTCTCAAGAGTCTTCTCCAACACCACAGTTCAAAAGCATCAATTCTTTGGTGCTCAGCTTTCTTCACAGTCCAACTCTCACATCCATTCATGACCACTGGAAAAACCATAGCCTTGACTAGACAGACCTTTTTTGGCAAAGTAATGTCTCAGTTTTTCAATATGCTATCTAGGTTGGTCATAACTTTTCTTCCAAGGAGTAAGCGTCTTTTAATTTCATGGCTGCAGTCACCAGATGCAGTGATTTTGGAGCCCTAAAAAATAAAGTCTGACACTATTTCCATTGTTTCCTCATCTATTTCCCATAAAGTGATGGGACCGGATGCCATGATCTTCGTTTTCTGAATGTTGAGCTATAAGCCAACTTTTTCACTCTCCTCTTTCACTTTCATCAAGAGGCTTTTCAGTTCCTCTTCACTTTCTGCCATAAGAGTGGTGTCATCTGCATATCTGAGGTTATTGATATTTCTCCCAGCAATCTTGATTCCAGCTTGTGCTTCTTCCAGCCCAGCATTTCTAATGATAATATTTAACTTATATTAAGTCAAATATTAAGTTATAATAAGTTAAATTAAGTTATATTAAGTTGAATATTAAGTTAAATATTCTTCTATACTCTGCATAGAAGTTAAATAAGCAGGGTGACAATATACAGCCTTGACGTACTCCTTTTCCTATTTAGAACAAGTCTGTTGTTCCATGTCCATTTCTAACTGTTACTTCCTGACTTGCATATAGGTTTCTCAAGAGGCAGGTCAGGTGGTCTGGTATTTCCATCTCTTTCAGAATTTTCCACAGTTTATTGTGATCCACACAGTCAAAGGCTTTGGTATAGTCAATAAAGCAGAAATAGATGTTTTTCTGGAACTCTCTTGCTTTTTCCATGATCCAGTGAATGTTGGCAATTTGATCTCTGGTTCCTCTGCCTTTTCTAAAACCAGTTTAAACATCTGGGAGTTCACGGTTCATGTATTGCTGAAGCCTGGCTTGGAGAATTTTAAGCATTACTTTACTAGCATGTGAGATGAGTGCAACTGTGTGGTAGTTTCAGCATTCTTTGGCATTGCCTTTCTTTGGGATTGGAATGAAAACTGACCTTTTCCAGTTCTGTAGCCACTGCTGAGTTTTTCAAGTTCGCTGGCATATTGAATGCAGCACTTTCACAGCATCATCTTTCAGAATTTGAAATAGCTCCACTGGAATTCCATCACCTCCACTAGCTTTGTTCGTAGTGATGCTTCCTAAGGTCCACTTGACTTCACATTCCAGGATGCCTGGCTCTAGGTGAGTGGTCACACCATCGTGATTATCTGGGTCATGAAGCTCTTTTTTGTACAGTTCTTCTGTGTATTCTTGACACCTCTTCTTAATATCTTCTGATTCTGTTAGGTCCATACCATTTCTGTCCTTTATCAAGCGCATCTTTGCATGAAATGTTCCCTTGGTATCTCTAATTTTCTTGAAGAGATCTCTAGTCTTTCCCATTCTGTTGTTTGCCTCTATTTCTTTGCATTGATCACTGAGGAAGGCTTTCTTATCGCTTCTTGCTATTCTTTGGAACTCTGCATTCAGATGGGAATATCTTTCCTTTTCTCCTTTGCTTTTCACTTCTCTTCTTTTCACAGCTATTTGTAAGGCCTCCCCAGAGAGCCATTTTGCTTTTTTGCATTTTTTTTCCATGGGGATGGTCTTGATCCCTGTCAAGACCTTTTAGAACTAACACCCAGAAAAGATGTCCTTTTCATTATAGGCGACTGGAATGCAAAAGTAGGAAGTCAAGAAACACCTGGAGTAACAGGCAAATTTGGCCTTGGAGTGCAGAATGAAGCAGGGCAAAGACTAATAGAGTTTTGCCAAGAGAATGAACTGGTCAGAGCAAACACCCTCTTCCAACAACACAAGAGAAGACTACACATGGACATCACCAGATGGTCAACACCGAAATCAGATTTATTATATTCTTTGCAGCCAAAGATGGAAAAGCTCTATACAGTCAACAAAAACAAGACCAAGAGCTGACTGTGGCTCAGATCATGAACTCCTTATTGCCAAATTCAGACTTAAATTGAAGAAAGTAGGGAAAACCACTAGACCATTCAGGTATGACCTAAATCAAATCCCTTATGATTATACTGTGGAAGTGAGAAATAGATTTAAGGGACTAGATCTGATAGATAGAGTGCCTGATGAACTATGGACTGAGGTTCGTGACATTGTTTACCTGTGGAGACACCGTAACCGGCTCTTATGGAAGACTGGGGGTGAAAATCAGTGACTTACAATCCCTTAGAGTAAGAGGACAAGGCTTATGACTGTTTTACCTTTTTCCAGTTCCACGGCACAGGTTTGGATTGCTTTATATCATGATATCTATTCCCATCTGCAGTGAACTGGCAATGAGTTAAAATTACAACCCCAAATCACTGCAGCCATGAAACTAAAAGACGTTTACTCCTTGGAAGGAAAGTTATGACCAACCTAGATAGTATATTCAAAAGCAGAGACATTACTTTGCCAACTAAGGTCCGTCTAGTCAAGGCTATGGTTTTTCCTGTGGTCAGGTATGGATGTGACAGTTGGACTGTGAAGAAGGCTGAGAGCCGAAGAATTGATGCTTTTGAACTGTGGTGTTGGAGAAGACTTGAGAGTCCCTTGGACTGCAAGGAGATCCAACCAGTCCATCCTAAAGGAGATCAGTCCTGGTCTGATGATGATCTGATGATCAGACTGATGCTGAAGCTGAAACTCCAGTACTTTGGCCACCTCATGCGAAGAGTTGACTCATTGGAAAACACCCTGATGCTGGGAGGGATTGGGGGCAGGAGGAGAAGGGAACGACAGAGGAATAGATGACTGGATGGCATCACTGACTTGATGGACGTGAGTTAACTCTGGGAGTTGGTGATAGACAGGGAGGCCTGGCGTGCTGTGATTCTTGGGGTTGCAAAGAGACAGACACGAATGAGCGACTGAACTGGACTGAATCCTACCCAGTACTGGTCACGCTGGAGATCTTGGGGTGCCCAACTCCAGACCGGGTGTCCCAGGAGGTCAAGCTGCCTTGACCTGCCTAGCGATCTGGTCCTCAAAAGGTTGCCACGTCTCAACCTGATTGGGGATCCGCCCATCCAGGGGTCCCAGGAGGTCATCACATCTCAACCTGCCCAGGGATTCAATCTCTATGAGGCTGTCATGCCTCAACCTGCCTGGAGATCTGCACCCTGACCTGGGGACACCTGGCTCTCAGGTTGCAGCAGTACTGGGTAGGATAAGCTTCAGAAAGACCCCCAATGAGGTCCACCCATGGAAATTGAAGGAGGCCTGTCAGTTTTTTTTTTTCTTTTTCTTTTCTTCCCTGTCATAACTGTCTTTCAGATGGGAAATAACCAATCCACTTCCCTGCCAACATCCTTGAGATGCATCCTTGATAACTGGAAGCTATTCGATCCTAGGGAGAAGTCACTTAAAATTCTTTTGTGCCACTGCATGGCCACAGTATCCACTGAGGGATGAGGAAGACTGGCCTGAGGATGGGAGTTTAAATTACAATACCATTCTGCAACTAGAATTATTCTGTAAAAGACAAGGGGAATGGACAGAGATCCCCTATGTCCAAATTTTCTTCCGACTAAGAGATAAGAGAAGGCAATTGCACCCCACTCCAGTACTCTTGCCTGGAAAATCCCATGGGCAGAGGAGCCTGGTAGGCTGCAGTCTATGGGGTCACGAAGAGTCAGACATGGCTGAGCGACTTCACTTTCACTTTCACTTCAAGAGATATAAAGGAACTCCGTCTTAAGTACGGGATTGTTGCATGCCCTAAAAGTGAGCCTACTAGGCAAATGGTGTTAGGCACAGGCAACCAAGAAAAGGAACCCCCCCATAAAGGCTCACCTCCCATGCCCCCGAAAAGACTAGAGCCTCCTACAACTCCCGAGTTGCCTGGTGTTCCTTCCTTGTATCCATATGTGCCACCATATCCAGGAGCACCCCCTCCACAAAAACCAGCTCAAGTATGCCCCTTAGTTGACACTGGAGGAGAATTTGGACCAACCTGGGTCCATAAGCCCTTCTCCCTCATAAAACTAAGAGAGATCAAATAAAACCTGGGAAGCTATACAGATGACCCAGGCAAATATATAGATACATTCCAACATATTACCTTGGCCTTTGACTTGACGTGGAAGGACATCATGGTCATATTTAGTCAAACTTTATCTGACCCTGAACATATTAGGGTCTTAAAAAAAAAGCCTGAAGATATGGAACAGGGCTTCACATGTCAAGTGATAAATACCCAGTAGGGGAAACTGAAATCCCCTCCTCTGATCCTAATTGGAATTATAATGATCCTGAGCACATCTGGGAAAGAGATCATTTTCTAATCTGTGTGAATGCAGGACTGAAATCAGCCCAGCAAAAAGTAATCAGCTATGCTGGGTCTCAGCAATAACTCAGGAGCCCAATGAGAACCCCATTGCCTTTCTGTACAGGCTAAAAGAGGCCCTCCAAAAGTTTACCAATCTGGACTTAGACTCTTATGAGGGACAGGTGATTTTAAAGGACAAATTCCTGTCCCAATGTGCATCAGATATCAGAATTAAGTTACAACAGCTACAGCAGCAGGACCTTGCTTCCTCTTTAGATGAGATGGTCCAGACAGCCACCAATAACTTTTATAACAGAAAACAGGAGAAGCAGGCCAAGGAGAGGGAAAGAAGGAAAGAGACAAGGCATGCCCAGATGCTGGCTGCCCTCCAGGGAAGCCCTATGGCAAACCCTGAGTCCTTAAAGGACAAGGCATGAGGCAAATGCCTAATACGTTGACAGGTGGGGTATTGGGCCAAAGAGTGTCCAAACTGTGACAAGTCTCCTAAAAGGGCTTGCTACAAATGCCATCAATTGGGACATTGGGCGGCACTCTGCCCTTGGGACCCAAAAGCCTCAAGGTCAAACACCAAGCCTTCCCTCACAGTGGTTCAACAGGACTGAAGAGGCTCGCTCCAGCCAGCCCACCTGTCACAGATAACCATCACGAGGCTGAAGCCAAGTGTGAAACTGGATGTGGCAGGTAGGTCTGAGAATTTCTTGGTTGACATGGGGGCTACCTACTCTGTCCTGACCTCCTATTCTGGAGCCTACTCCTCCCGAACCTGTACCATTTGGGGTGCTACAGGAAAAACAACTACTAAAAGATTCACCCAAGCACTTCTTTGTTGCCGGGATGGACAAATATTTTCCCACCAGTTTCTGGTGGTCCCTGAGTGTCCTACTCCTTTAATGGGAAGATATATACTCACTAAACTGGAAACCACCCTTGTGATGGGAAGCTTTTCAGCCCCTAGAGCTCTACAGCTTCTGGTTACTACTGAAGAACCCATTACACCTTCTCCAATAAAGAGCGACCAAAAACTATGGGAGGACAAAATTAACCCCCAGGTGTGGGACCAGGGAATTCCTGGATGAGCCCACCAAGCTGAACCAGTCACCATTGTCCTCCAAGATCCCACTGGATTTCCTAAACAGAAACAACATCCCCTCAAAACAGAGGTTCAGGAGGGACTACAGCCTTTAATAAATAAATTTCTTGCTTGTGGGATATTTGTCCCCAACAATCCGCTATGTAACACCCCAATCCTCTCAGTAAAGAAAAAGGATGGAACCTGGTGAAAGATCTCTGGATCATAAATGAAGCTGTAGTCCCCCTCCATCCCACAGTACCCAATCCCTATGTAATCTTGGAAGAAATCCCACCCAGTGCCAAGTGGTTTACAGTCTTGGATCTCAAAGATATATTTTTTTGCATACCACTGGCTAAAAAATCCCAATATCTTTTTGCCTTTGAGTGGGAGGCCCCAGGAGAAAAACACCAACAGATGACTTGGACAGTATTATCTCAGGGGTTCAGAGATAGCCCCCACTTGTTTGGACAGGCCCTTAGCCAGGATCTCCTAAATCTGGACCTGGGACCTAATGAAAAAATATTACAATACGTAGATGACCTACTAATCTGCTCTCCAGATGAGAAAAATGCCCAACAACATGCAATTCAGGTTCTAAACTTTTTGGCAGGAAGGTGATATCAAGTCTCCCGTGCTAAGGCATAGATGGTCGAGACAAAGGTCACTTACCTGGGAGTTCAGATTACACACAGGTACAAGAGTTTGTCCTCTGATTGGGTACAAGGAATCCTCCAGTTGCCCTCCCCCATGACTCGAAAACAATTAGGAGCTTTCTTGGGGCTAACTGGGTATTGTAGAATCTGGATACCCAATTATGGTCTAATTGCCCAGACCCTATATGACAGCTTAAAGGGATGGGATGATTCAATCCCATTGATGTCAGGAACTCCTCAAAAGAAGGCAGAAGCTACACTAAAACAGGCCTTAACTCAGGCACCTGCCTTGAGGTTGCCAGACCCAGAAAAAGCATTCCAACTTTATGTCCACGAAAGAGAGGGAATAGCCCTGGGAGTGTTAACTCAAAGGCTGGGACCTGAGCCCCAGCCTGTAGCTTACTTATCCAAGAGGCTCAATACAACCACCTGAGGCTGGGCCCCCTGCCTTCGAAATCTTGCAGCTATTGCCATCCTGATAGAAGATGCTTTAAAACTCTCCTTTGGGGCAAACTAACTATTTTTACCATCCACCAAGTGAAACAACTCCTAAATGGGAGAGGCCATTTATGGATGTCTGATCAAAGAATCCTGATATCAAGTAGTGCTGATGGAAAATCCAGGCCTCACTATATCCCCTTGTGAGGTTCTTAACCCAGCCACCCTCCTGCTACCCCCAAGGGCTCTCTCCCTTCACTCTTGTCTAGAAACCTTGGACCACTGGACAAAACTCCAGGGGGAATTGTCGGAAGATCCTCTGACCAATCCTGAGGAAATCTGGTACACTGATGGAAACAGCGTTGACTTGGATGGAAAAAGAAGAGTCAGATATGCAGTAGTTTCCAATTTTGAGACCATAGAGGTTAAGCCTCTGCCACCAGGTACTTCAGCCCAGTTAGCTGATCTCATAGCCCTGACTTGAGCTTTAGAATTTGGAAAAGGAAAAAAAAATAATAGCCATTTACACTGACTCTAAGTATGCCTTTCTTGTGCTACATGCACATGCTGCTATTTAGAAAGAAAGGGGCCATTTGATCACCCAAGGGTCCCCAATCAAATATGGTGATCAAATTCTTAGACTCTTGGAGGCAGTCCATCGGCCCGCTGAGGTTTCAGTCTCCCACAGTAAAGGACACCAAAAAGGGAGCATGGAAGTGACATGAGGGAACCAAGCAGCTGATCAGGCACCTAAGAGAGCAGCATCACAGAACAATGACCTAATAGGGGTTGCCACCTTAATCGCACAGACTAATTTGCCAGAAACTCCTTCATATACTGAAGGTAGGACTCTTAAAGCTAAGAGTGAGGGCTTTCAAGAAGATCATAAGGAGTGGTTCCAAAAGGAAGGACTCCTTTTTCTGCCTGGAAACCTCCAATGGAAGTTGGTTAACTCCTTACATGCTACCACTCATTTAGGGGAAAAAGCCCTCCAAAGATTACTAGAAATGTCCTTCAGAGGAACAGGCTTCCAAGCCACTCTAAGGTAAGTGGTCTCCTCTTGTCCCACTTGCCAATTAAACCAGGAGCTCGAAGACTCCAGCTGGCCCAGCCCATCCAATGACATGGGGCCTACCCAGGAGAGGACTGGCAGATAGACTTCACCCAGATGCCAGTTTCTCAAGGGTATAAATACCTATTTAATCATGATAGATACATTCACAGGATGGATCGAAGGCTTTCCCACCCAGACTGAGAAGGCTGAAGTGAAGTGAAGTGAAGTCGCGCAGTCATGTCCGACTCTTTGCGACCCCATGGACTGTAGCCTACCAGATTCTACCATCCATGAGATTTTCCAGGCAAGAATACTGGAGTGGGTTGCCATTTCCTTCTCCAGGGGAATCTTCCCAACCCAGGGGTCCAAACTGAATATCCTGCTTTGGCAGGTGGATTCTTTACCACTGAGCCATCTGGGAAGCTCCAATATGCTTTATACTTATCATCAAAATAAGATGTTTGGTTTTGTTTGCTCACCTAAAATATATGTTGTAACAGAAAGCTTCATCTAAAAAATTCACCCCAGAATCTGTAAAGAACTCCAATTTTCAAAATGAATAGTTAATTAGCAACAACAAGAAAAAATGCTTACCTCTCAAGACAGTCATCTTCACCATCACCATGGTCACTGCATGGCTCTAAAAATATACCTACACACTGAGGAGGTGGTAAAAAAAAAAAATGCTCCATGAAATCATTCCAAGATTTGGTCTGCTCAGGTCATTACAAAGTGACAATGGGACATCATTTACTTCTAAGGTCACCCAAGGGGTCTCTAAAACATTGGGCATTACTTATTATCTCCATTGTGCCTGGAGGCCTCAGTCTTCAGGAAAAGTAGAAAGAGCCAACCAATTCTTAAAATCAGCAATAAAAAAGATAACCCAGACCTCCCTGGGGTAGAAGGAGGCTTTACCAATAGCTCTCCTCCACACCCGTATTGCCCCTAAGGGCAATAAGGAACAGGTTGGTCTTAGTCCTTATGAGGAGTAGGCAATGACAACCCACTCCAGTACTCTTGCCTGGAAAATCCCATGGATAGAGGAGCTTGGTAGGCTGCAGTTCATGGGGTCGCGAAGAGTCGGACACGACTGACTTCACTTTCACTTTTCACTTTCATGCATTGGAGAAGGAAATGGCAACCCACTCCAGTGTTCTTGCCTGGGGAATCCCAGGGATGGGGGCGCCTGGTGGCTGCCGTCTATGGGGTCGCACAGAGTCGGACACGACTGAAGGGACTTAGCAGCAACAGCAGCAGCAGTCCTTATGAGATGCTATGTGGGAGACCTTTTGTTTATGTCAATGACCTCTTCCTAGATTCAGAGATTTAGACCCTCCAGTCTTATACCATGGTCATTGGGCAATTCCAGCAGGATATACACTTGTGGGGTGTGAACCAGGACCCAAAAGATTCTAAGGAGTCACCGCTATATGCTCCAGGGACTCAAGTCCTAATTAAAGTCTGGAAAGATGGGTCCCCAAAGGCTCAACTCCAGCGCACATGGAAGGGCCCCTACCCTGTAATACTTTCTATCCCCACAGCAGTCAAGGTACCAGGACATGACTTCTGGATTCACTACTCACGAGTCAAGCCATGAAAAAAAACAAAAGAGGACTCTCAATACACCTCTGAGCCCCTGGGAGATCTCAGATACCTATTCAGAACTATAAATGAGTGCCATTCTAATAAATATCCCCACAATCTAGTTTCTGGGAATAAGATTTCTCAGGACAGCTCTAAAGAGCCAATGCAGCTTGGTTGGGACTGTACTCCAAAACAGACAGGAAATAGACCTTTTGATCTCTGAACAAGGAGGGACTTGAGCCATCCTGGTGATGGGAATTTGGAATTGGCTAAATGCCCCTACTAGTCTGTGTTATACCATATTGATGCTGCTTATGATTGTTCCATGTATTGTCAATTGTCTAATCTGTTATGTCTCTGCCCAGGTCAACAAGCTACAACGTGCAGTGCCAGTTCAACAAAGATATAAAACTATAGCCGACCATGAAAAATATCACTCACCCTTAGATAGACACCGCTGTAAAGACTCTGAAGCCTGAGACTAACAAGAGGGGGAGGCCCAATGCCCCTCACCATCCCAGTTCAGCAGGAAGTAGCCAGAAAGACCTCGACACCCCTATTCCCAAAGAATTGGGCCTCCCATCTCTTAAGGGGGCAATGTTAGGTAGTTAGAATTGGAAACAGGAGTCCAGAATGGTGGTGGCTAAAAGATAAGGAAGGAAAAGCCCACGAAAATAGAACAAAGGAAGGTCTGAGGACCAGAGGACCTCAGGTAGAACAAACAGCACTCCTGGCTAGCCCAATTTACATAGGGCAGGCCCAGGGGGAGGAAAAAACATATAAAAAGAGGAGCCATAGGGCCAGGGGTCAGTCTCTCTCCTGCAAGCTGGTGCACTCCCCCACTCTCTTCTCTTCGTGTCTTTGGGTTGGCATGCGCTCACGCCTCGAGGATGGATTTTCCTGCTGTTTTCTAAATAAAATAAAGCTGTAACACAGAGCTGTAACACTGATCTGTCTAAGAGCCATAACATGGTCTGTCCAAGACCTGATAGCTATAGACATGGTCTGTCTGAGAGCTATCACAAGCAGAAGGCTCTAACATCCATCGCTTCAAATTTTTGTTGGGACAAGACAGAACTGAGGAGAATACACTCGCCTGACAAACTCATCTTTTCTGGAGAAATACCTTGTATACTACGTGCTTCAGGGGAACAGAAAGAATAGTTCAAGAAAAAAGTCACTATTTGCCTCAATACTAGGAGTCAAAATAAAAGCAAACATATTAACTCTATTAGGAGTGTCAAATTTTTAATTAATAAGTACTCAAATTATACTTGAAGCCTTTGAAATACTAGTAATTCTGCAGAACACGTTCACATATAAAATATGAAGTGCTAATAAACATAACTAAATATCATTAATATAATGACATTTCAACACAAACAAAGCATTTCATGTAATAATTCCTAGTCAGAACCAGCTGGCGCAATCTTACAGATAAAAAGACATCAGCATCCAAACAGATGAGTAAATCATTAAATAAATCACCACATTATTAGCTCGCAGACAAGTCCAACAGTTTGAGCAGGCTCACAATTCTCAACTTGCTACAAAGCAAATCTATAAGGTAATTGTTAAAGATCTCATCCAGCATTGTAAAGCACAACTTTGACCACTCATATTTTAGTGTATGTATGATTTACCTAGTACAACTTTTAAAAATTTCCTTTTCTGAACTCTATTCCAAAAGATTTTGGTTGCTTTGGTTTGAGATAAGACCCCAGTATTTGGATTTTATAGGCATGGAAAATTCTTATGCAGGTGGTCACTGGACCACACAGTATTTGTGAAATAGTGTTCTAGATTAAGAATCATTTTTTCAGCAATTGCTTGCTTTGGCAACACATGTCCTAAAAACTGGAACAATACAAAGAAAATTAGCATGGCCTCGGCACAAGGATGACAGGCTGATTCATGAAGCATTCTGTATTTTTAGAAACAGACTCATGGACATAGAGAACAGACTCCTGGTTGCCAAGGAGGAGAGCAGGGATAGGGGAGGGATGAACTGGGAGTTTGGGATTAGCAGATGCAAACTATTATATATACAATGGATAAACAATGAGGTCCATGGAACTATATTCAATATTCTGTGATAAAACATAATGGAAAAGTTGTGAAACACACACACATATGTATAACCAAATTACTAGGCGGTACAGCAGAAATTAACATAAATCAATTATACTTCAATAAAATATTTTTTTTAAATAATCACTTTCCAGTCACCTAGACAAATTAACTTTCCAATAACTGCTTCTTAATTTAAAGATAGAACTCTGTCATATATGGGAATGGAAAGATAATTTTCACTCTACCTTTCTAGGTTCTTGGCTGAGACCTCCCTATAATAGGCAGATCAACAAGACAAAAACAGAATTTTAATAACATTTTTCACTCCTGTATACACGGAGAAGGCAATGGCACCCCACTCCAGCACTCTTGCCTGGAAAATACCATGGACAGAGGAGCCTGGTGGGCCGAAGTTCGTGGGGTCGCTGAGTCAGACACAACTGAGCGACTTCACTTTCACTTTTCACTTTCATGCACTGGAGAAGGAAATGGCAACCCACTCCAGTATTCCTCCCTGGAGAATCCCAGGGACGGGGGAGCCTCATGGGCTGCCATCTATGGGGTCGCACAGAGTCGGACACAACTGAAGCGACTTAGCAGCAGCAGCAGCATACATGGGAAAGACCCAAGAAAACTGATAATTCCTGAAACAGTCCAAGTCATCATCTTAAATACCATCTCCAGCTAAAGACAAAACAAGATGTTGGGGGCTATAGGAAGGGGCCCCAGTTATAGGATGTGATCAGGAAGAGCACAGTAAACAAGAGTAAAGGCTGTTAAGCAGATTTAAGTCCTTGACCTTTGCATTAAAAAGAGATTCTAGAAATGTAAAGTCCGCTTTCTCTTCCTAGTACAGCAAGGGAGACACCCTTACAAATGGAGATTTTACTTATAAATGCAAATACCTCTTATAAAAGAATAGCTTCTACTAAGTTTTCAAAGTTTTCCTATGTCTGCTGTTTCTTAAAAATAATCAGCCTAAAATAATCCTTATGCCAATGAGGCATATTTTGGGGTGATATTTTTGTCGCCTTCACATAAATCTGAGGCAACAGATATGTTAAGATACTGTAAAGGAGTGCCCCTCAAATTTGACTATATAATGGAACCAAATGGGAATATTTAAAATATACCAATAATTGGATCCCTTAATTCAAAAGTTTGATTTAATTGGTCTGGGATGCATCCTGAGAATTAGAATTTCTAAAAATCTCCTCAGGTGATTTTTATGTGAAACTAAGATTAAGAATTTTTAACATACCTGAAGTGCTTCTCAGACATTAATACATATTAAAGACTTTGCTAAACAGACTACCAAAAAAAAAAAAAAAAAAAAACCCAGCTTGATCCTGCCTCCCCTTCACATAATTTCTTGATTTTTAAATGTATTATATTAAAATTTTAGAGATTTAAAAGAAATCTGTGGGGTTTTCTTGTGAAATGACTGATATTATTTTTCAAAGTAAAGACATAAAGTAATGAATAAATCATGAAAAAGGCTTAAATGAAGCTAGGTATGAGATGCTCCTTGGTTCATTCCTCTTTCTCAGGTTAACTTTGAAATGAGCCTTTGTTACCATTATTAGCAAAAATTCCATGGCCACTTGCTCTTTACAATGTAAGGATGGTTATCATATCATTCCAGCCCCAGTATGGCATCCAGGAGACTAAATTTCATACACACACACACATTGATGCAGCAATTGTTGTTCAGTCACTAAGTTGTGTGTAACCCCATGGACTGTAGCACACCTGCTTCCCTGTCCTTTACCATCTCCCAGAGATTGCTCAAACATGTCCATTGATGCCATCCTACCATCCCATCCTCTGTTGTACCCTTCTTGTGCCCTCAATCTTTCACAGCCTAATGGCCTTTTCCAATGAGTCGGCTCTTTACATCAGGTGGCCAAAATATTGGAGCTTCAGCATCAGTCCTTCCAATAAATATTCAGGGTTGATTTCCTTTAGGATTGACTGGTTTGATCTCCTTGCAGTCCAAGGGACTCTCAAGAGTCTTCTCCAGCACCACAATTCAAAAGCATCAATTCTTCAGTGCTCAGCCTTCTTTATGGTCCCGTTCTCACATCCATACATGACTACTGGAAAAAAACATAGCTTTGACTATATGGAACTTTGTTGGCAAAATGATGTCTCTGCTTTTTAATATGCAGTCTAGGTTTGTCATAGCTTTTTTCCCAAGGAACAAGCATCTTTTAATTTTGTGGCTACAGTCACCATCCACAGTAGCACTTGTACTGCTGCTGCTGCTGCTGCTAAGTCGCTTCAGTCTTGTCCAACTCTGTGTGACCCCATAGATGGCAACCCACCAGGCTCCCCTGTCCCTGGGATTCTCCAGGCAAGAACACTGGAGTGGGTTGCCATTTCCTTCTCCAGTGCATGAAAGTGAAAAGTGAACGTGAAGTCGTTCTGCTGTGTCCAATTCTTAGTGACCCCATGGACTGCAGCCTACCAGGCTCCTCTGTCCATGGGATTTTCCAGGCAAGAGTACTGGAGTGGGTTGCCATTGCCTTCTCTGAGCAATTGTACTATAAACATTTAAATACACCACCCACCTGATGTGAAGAACTGACTCAGTGGGAAAAAAACCCTAATGCTGGGAAAGACGAAAGCAGGAGGAGAAGGGGATGACAGGATGAGATGGTTGGATGGCATCACCGACTCAATGAACATGAGTTTGAGTAAGCTCTGGGAGTTGATGATGGACATGGCATGCTGCAGTCCATGGGGTTGCAAAGAGTTGGACATGACTGTGTGACTGAACTGACTTAACTGACATTTATCAGTTATTATAATGCTTACTGATGAAATCAGACATGGCTATTCTTATCTATTTAAAATTATTTTATCTCAAGAAACTATCAGCTCAATAGCAGAAAACCCTATATAGCAGTTTCAGGTAAATTCAAGTATTTAAAGGATTTTTCAGTCATTTTAGGTTTAAAAACAATAAGTTGTCATTTTATCCATTCCTCCTTTTCTTCTCCCTAGGATGACGTCTCAGTTCCAGAATGCTTACCTATTACCATGACATATGGAAGAGTGGGCTGGCCATTTACTGGGCCTCTACAAATCCAGAGATACATCTCTTGTATCCAGTCATATAAACTCTATTGTATCATTTTATCATAACCAAGAGAGCACTGTCTATTTCAACCAGCTGTCAGTGTCATATTTCAGGCTTGTCTGGAAATTCATAAGACTTATACCATTCCGAGATAACAGGATGTGGATTAACACTCAAGTCCCCTCACTTTTATGATTCCCCCAAACTTTAGGGGGATTTCTATTAGTACTTATATTAGAACTAAACCCCATGGACTGGGATATGTCTTTGGGTTCCTTCCCAGAGATCACATCTCTCTTTCTTTACCATAAAAATTGCCCTTCTCCCCATTTGGGAGGACCCTTGTCCAGTCTTCTAAGGCAGGAACAATTAGTTGTGATTCAGCAGTGGTACTGTAATCTGAAAGACATTCTTCTATACCAACTTTTAAATCTAGAACCTCAATTCTATAAGTCGGAAGTCTCAGGCTATGGCAATCCCAAAGTGCTTCCTTTCAAAGTTATATCTTCAGAAGTTTATCTGGAAGTCTCAGGATGAACACTGTCCATTTCTTTTTCTTAGTGTTTCTTAGGATGCAATAATGATCTCATGATAGGGCAGTAAGCCCAGCTAAGTCCAGACAAGTAATAGGTAAAGAAAGTGTATGTGAAGGGAACTGATGGTTAATGTTTCAAAATATTACTCTACCATAAGTATCTCACATTTATAGTATTTAAAATAGAACACTTGATCTGCCCTTTCCCCAATTAGAATTCCTCCAGTGTTTCATTTATTCCAATAAAATGCAACAATATGATATTTTAAAAATGCATTCAATATTTGATTTATTTCCTAAATATTTTTTACATCTCTGATTACTCTCCAACTTTACTACCACAACTCTAGTCCAGGTCAATGTCACCTCTCAGTTCTGTCATTAAAAAAGACTATCATATACAGAGCACAAAGATCAACTAGGTGGATTATGAAGACAGGTTAAACTTAGAGAGGTGATCTCTGTGGAGCTCTCTCTCTCCTCTTTTTCTTCCCTCCCTTCTCCTCCTCCTCCCTTCTCCTTCAACTTTGTGCTAACTACTAAGTCACTTCAGTCATGTCCAATTCTGTGCGACCCCGTAGATGGCAGCCCACCAGGCTCCGCCGTCCCTGGGATTCTCCAGGCAAGAACACTGGAGTGGGTTGCCATTTCCTTCTCCAATGCATGAAAGTGAAAAGTCAAAGTGAAGTCACTCAGTCATCTCTGACTCTTGGTGATCCCATGGACTGTAGCCCACCAGGCTCCTCCGTCCATGGGATTTTCCAGGCAAGAGTACTGGACTGGGGTGCCATTGCCTTCTCCAACTTTGCTCCAAAGACAGACCTTATTCAAGGACTGGGCTGGCACCTGAAACTCCAATAGAAATCACAACAACTTTCCAGATGAACCAAGTAAAGGAAACTCAGCAAGATAGAAAGCAAGGAAGAAATAAAGGAGATAGATCCAGAAAAACAGAAACCCTTCAGTGTACCTGGAGCCACACAAGGTTCAGCATTAACCCTAAAGTATCTGTGCTTAGTACAAGCCCAATGCAATGTAGCAAATGCTAAGAAAATTGAAATTATACTTGAGCCACCAATTAAATCTAAGCCTAAACCCTGAAGCAAACATTTAAAATAGGATTTCTACAACTCAGTAATAAGAAAACAAACATTCCAATAAAAACAGCAAAATATTTGAATAAGTGATTCATGAAAGACATACAAATGGCCAATAAACACATGAAAAGACATTAAACATCATTAATTATCATGGAAGTACAAAGTAAACCACAACAATATACCACTACACAACTTTATAATGGGTAAAACCAAAAAGACTGACAGTGTCAGTGAGGGTCGTGTCTGACTCTTTGCGACCCCATGGACTGTAGCCTACCAGGCTTCTCCCTCCATGGGATTCTCCAGGCAAGAGTACTGGAGTGAGTTGCCATTGCCTTCTCCAGGGGATCTTCCCGACCCAGGGATCGAACCCAGGTCTCCAGCATTCCAAGCAGATGCTTTAAGCTCTGAGCCACCAGGGAAACCCGCAGTGGAAAATACTAGTGATTAAATCTCTTTGCAAAACATTTTTAGTTTGTTTGCTTGTTTATAAAGTTAAACATATATCTACCATGCAAACTTGCCATTTCATCTCAAAGTGTTTAATTTAAAAAAAAAAAAAACAAATAAACAAACCTGAAAACATATAGCCATACAAAAACTGTTCATTAGTATTCACACCAGCTTTACTTTATGACTAAAAACTGGGGGAGGGGGGGAAGCAATGTCCATCAACAAGTGAAGAGATAAACTACAATATATACAGAGAGTGGAATACTACTCAGCAATAAAAAGAAATTATATATGTATGTACACACATATATATGGTTCATGCCTTTATATATATTATTATTATTCATCTATAAAATGTTCTAAAAGGATAAACTAATCTACAGTAACAAAAACTGATCTTGTGATTACCCAGAGATGGGTATAGAGTGTGGGTGATCAAACTCTTCATTACCTAGACTGTTATGACTATTTCATGGCAGAACACATACAATTTTTTGTTTGCAAATTATGTCTCACTAAATGTGTTAAAAAAATTAGTAGCAAATAAACATGCATATATGCACACAAATATACTGTTCATAACAGGTAAAATATTTGCCAATCCACACTGATTATTATGCACTACAGTGTTATAGTTAAGATTGAGATCTCTAGAATTATTTGCCCTAGATGAGAAACCAACCATTTATTAGCCATGTAGCACTGGGGAAGTTAGTTACCCTGTCTGAGTTTCGGGTTCACTGATTGCATAATAGGAATAAAAATTTATCTATAAAAAGTAAACAAAAAGTATCACTAGATTTAATCTAAATATCACATTTCCTAATATGATGTACAAAGATCTGCATGGCCTTTCCTATTCCTATATTTTCAGCTTCTTTTATGACCATTTCACATTTTGCCCCAGACACATGCCATGTTCTTTGGGCTTCCTGTACATTAGCACATGCTACAGGTAAGTTATCTAAACCATTTAGGACAAGATGTGCAGAAATCAAATATTAGATATCAGGAAGTAACACAGAGGATATATTACATATAACATATTACCTAATAACCTAGTGGGTTTGGAGCAGTAGCCTCTAATCAGACATACCAATATTCAGGTTGAAAACCACATCCAAATTTAAATGATTACATGTTAGACAAAGAGGCCATTAAAAGACTCACAAAAGTGCTAGCTAGATTTTGTCACTAAATATCTTAAGATCAGTTCAAGTTTTACTTACAATTAAGTTTTTAAAACATAGTTCATGGCTTTGGTGATTTCAGAATTGCTAATAAGATTGACAACCGACCTTTCTGTGTGTGGAATTACTATCTCCTATAGGCCTTTTCATCTCATATTCTCTATCTAGTCTATCTCATTCATGCCCAAATTGTCTAGTCCAATATGTACAAAAGAGATCTTCATGACCCAGATAATCATGATGATATGATCACTAATCTAGAGCCAGACATCTTGGAATGTGAAGTCAAGTGGGCCTTAGAAAG
>NW_024070207.1:50828087-50844033 GCF_014754425.2 Oryx dammah
GAAACAGTGACAGACTTTATTTTCTTGGGCTCCAAAATCACTGCAGATGGTGACTGCAGCCATGAAATTAAAAGACGCTTACTCCTTGGAAGAAAAGTTATGACCAACCTAGATAGTATATTCAAAAGCAGAGACATTTGCCGACTAAGGTCCGTCTAGCCAAGGCTATGGTCATGTATGGATGTGAGAGTTGGACTGTGAAGAAGGCTGAGCTCTGAAGAATTGATGCTTTTGAACTGTGGTGTTGGAAAAGACTCTTGAGAGTCCCTTGGACTGCAAGGAGATCAAACCAGTCCATTCTGAAGGAGATCAGTCCTGGGATTTCTTTGGAAGGAATGATGCTAAAGCTGAAACTCCAGTACTTTGGCCACCTCATGCGAAGAGTTGACTCATTGGAAAAGACTCTGATGCTGGGAGAGATTGGGGGCAGGAGGAGAAGGGGACGACCAAGGATGAGATGGCTGGATGGCATCACGGACTCGATGGATGTGAGTCTGAGTGAAATCCGGGAGATGGTGATGGACAGGGAGGCCTGGCATGCTGCGATTCATGGGGTCGCAAAGAGTCGGACACAACTGAGCGACTGAACTGAACTGAACTGATGATCCTACATTTTTCATTCTAGCTTGGTATTCAGCTTTGCATATAAAACTGATTACTTGGCATTTCTACATAGAAGTCTTACAGATATCTCAAAACTTCATGTTCATAATTCCATTTTCTCTGCCCATCCTGCTCCTCTTCCAGTCTTCCTCATCTCAATACATTATACCTCTATCCATCCAATTGCTCAAGCCAAAATCTAGTGCCATCTTTGATTTCTCTAGTGGTCCAGGTGGCACTAGTGGTAAAGAACCTGCCTGACAATGCAGAAGATGTAAGAGATGCGGGTTTGATCTCTTGTTCAGGAAAATCCCCTAGAAGAGGGTATGGCAAACCACTCCAGTATTCTGGCCTGGAGAATCCCATGGACAGAGGAACCTGGCAGGAATATACAGTTCATGGAATTCTCCAGGCCAGAATACTGGAGTGGGTAGCCGTTCCCTTCTCCAGGGATCAAAGCCAGGTCTCCTGCATTGCAGGCATATTCTTTACCAGCTGAGCCACCATGGAAGCCTGGGATATAGTCCATAGGGTCACAGAGTCAGACACAACCAAAACGACTTAAGCACATATGCACTAATCCAAAAATCTAAATGGCATCCTTGATTTCTCAAGTTTTCTTCTAAAGCACTATTTACATAATAGTGAGAGGAACTTTTTAAAAACAGACAGAACTGTATCATTCTGCTGGCTTAAAACCCTTCAACAAATGCCTGTTCTCAGGATAGAATCTAATGTCCTTAACATGGACAATAAGACTCTACAAGCTCTAGTGTCTCCCTGCCTCTGGGCCTCAGCTTGCCCTTCAGTCACTATGCTCAAAGCCATTGCCTTTCTTTCTTTTCTTCTGTTCCTCACATCACTAAGTCCCATTCATTCTTCATATCTCACCTTAATGGTCATTTCCTCAAGAAACTCTCCTCGATGCCCTGATAAAAAGTAGGACCCTGATATAGATATACTCACTAATACTTCCTCCTAGAAAGCACACCTATCTAATAATAAATAATACAAACATTAAGACACCAACAATATTTACAGTGGTATTCAAAGAGGAGCACTTCTCTTTAGAGAACCTTTTTAGTGACAGTCAAATGCGCTTTTAGTACTATTTTCAAAAAATTCAGAACAGTTCTTTCTGTTTTTCCCTTCAGAAAATGTGAAGCTGTGCATTTGGGAAGATATTAAAGTTTTAATTAAAATGATGAATAAAAGATTAATGGATAAAGTATGAAAAAGAAAAGGAGGGGGGAAAGCAACCTGGTTCAACCCAGATTACTGTGAAATCCAGGCAGCCTTCTCTGGTGCTTGTAAACTCTTCCCTAAGGGAGAACAGATCACTGAATCATCTTAGGAGGCAGTTTAAATCCTTGCTCTCACACTTACAGTGTCTGTGACCCTCTACAAAACATGTAATCTATCTGCACCTTACTTTTTTCATCTTTAAATGAAGATGACCATCCATCTGACCTCTCCTCCCAAAGTTATTGTGAGAACCAGAAAGGATAAGAAACAAATGTGTTGCTAATTCTAAATGGTAGCAAGCTGAAACTTAATCCAATGACTCTAAGTGAAAACATCATAATTATAAGAGCTGACATTAAATATTCTAAATATCTGACTCTGGTCTGTAGAATTCCATGGACTGTATAGTCCATGGGGTCGCCAAGAGTCGGACACGAGTGAACAAATTTCACTTTTTCTTTTCTGCATGATGCAAGTTTGGCTTGGGCCTTATTGAGCTAAAATGGAGGCGTCAGCATATCTGTGTCTCCTCCTGTGGGCCTAGGGGACAGATTTGGCTTCCATGTGCATTGAGGCTGTTGGGAAAATCCGATTTCTTATATTGTATTTGAGGAACTGAGGTCCTGGTTTCAAAGCTAGCTGTTGGCTAGGATTCATTCTCAGCTTCTGGAGACCAATCACAAACCTTGGCTTGTGGCCTTTTCCCACTACTTTCAAAGTGGATCAGGTCCTGATATTTAGAATCTCTGATTTTTTTCATCTGTTGTCTCCACTAAAGGAAAATTCTCTCCTTATAAGGGCTCATGTGAATAAGACTGGACCCACATGGATAATCTAGTTAATCTATCTTAAAGTCCATAACTTTTTAATTATATCCATTCATTAAAACATACATGTGTGTGATTCCACATATACAAAGCCCCTTTTGTCATGTAAATTAACAGATTTATAGGTTCCAGGGATTAAATATGCACATATTTATGGAAAAATTATTTTTCTACCAGTCTCTGTATTATACACTTACAAATTTTTGCTACTAAATGGGATGTTATTTGAAGTTAGAGTACATATATATTTGAATAGGTATGTTGATATTGCATGGTTGATGATGAGAACAAATATTCAATTTTATCCATTAAGTCCATTAAAATAGCCCTGATGTGTGTAAGAAGAGGGAGGTGTTGAAAAAAACATTAAAGACTGTCAGTTCCCAGAAAACTGGGATTGTTCTGTTTTATTTTGTGATTAGTTGCAAGTTTCTAAAATTTGTACCCTAATAAGAAATAGAAAAGAAACAGGGCTTCTTGATCCTTTAGATTCAATAATAACTTTTAAGATTAACTCTGTGTGTGTATACAGGTCACAATTTGAGAAAGAAGTGAAAAGAAAACTTGGAAATAAAGCAATGGGTTTCTTTTATGACATAAAAGGAACAGAGTTCAAGAAAAACACATTTGAAGAGAAATTCCTTGGGTCTGAGATCTAGAACACATAATATTAACAAAAGCAAAACTGTTCTCTTGGAGCCTAAGTTAATATGATTAATCTATTTCAACAGAGCATAAACTCCAAAGAGTGTATGCACATTCACAGCAGGGCTAATGTAATGGGGAAATAGGAAAGAAAAATAAAAATATGTATCCTTTAAATGATAAAATAGTGTAACTGAATGTTCCTAATCTCTACTACAAAATGGAAAACTCAAGACAAAAGATACTTTACACAATTCCAAAATGGAGACTATCTCTGTAGAGATATTAGAAAAATAAAATTTGCAAGCTTGGTCATTTTTAACAGTGTATATTACAGAGAATGTTGTTACTTTTACTTTCATGTTAAAATTTTACACCTAAACACTTTGTCCCCACTTACTTAGACTTATAATGTTATTAAGAGAAACTCTCTGCTTTTTATTAATTCTTAAATCAATCTATAAGAATAGTGGTGACATTCCATTGAACTTTTATATATCCAATTTACATTATATCATTTAAAAAGTGATAAATTTTTAAATATATGATTCCATAAAAAATATTTCTATAGGAATATGGACTTGAAGCAGAGGAGAAAATAAAAGCACAGGCTTATAGGATGACCTTGGTTGAAAGTCTCCTGCACCAATTTTGGTAATATATATTTGTTGAGAAAACAACCTTTTTAATCAGAGCTTTCAAATATATTACCCTAAAATAGTACATAGTAATTATCATATTTTATTTGTGGTTACAATACCGACCTTTAAAAATATCAGATTTTATATATCTCTTCTCTTTCTTTTTTATTGTATATTTAAACTCATTCATTAATTTGCCTTTTCCTGTTATTTTCAAATCTCTTTTCAAATAAAAGGATCTCCTTTTATTTAGTGATCCCACAATTTTATTCTATTGATAATTCAATTTAATCAATTGTTCTGATATATTTTTCAAACATTACTTCTTGCTATCCTTAAATTTATTTTTTTCCTAGCTTCTTGAATTGTATGCTTATTTTCAAGTCTTCTTGTACTAAAATAAGAACTTTTAAAGTTATTAATTTTTCTTTATAGAATTTTTCACATTCTCTCTGGTTTAAACTGCAGTGTGATTAATTCCTATGATTTCCTATAAAGTCAGAGATTAAGGTTTGGGTTTCTGCTTTGTTCTAAGAATCACATAAAAAGAGCTTCAAAATTTTGAAGTGGTTCTACTTCTACTGAATTTTTACTTGAAAATCCATTGTGAGCTGTGATTTCTCTACAGGTTAATTTGTATTGATATTATTCCTTTTTATTTTATCACTCTGCTGCTATGGAAAAGAGAACCTGTCCTTCCACTGTATTTTCTAATAATGGCCATTTGTATTTAGGAAAGTTATTGATTTTCATATATTAACTTTGTGATCAACCAGTTTGTTCCTTTTGTCAGCAATGTTTCAGTTGATTTATATTTTGGATTATTACTAGTATATATTCCTATCATCTGTATATGATACTTATTTCTTGCTCTCCTTCCTAATAGGTTTACCTGTTATTTTATTCTCCCATGTATTAACTATTTGCACTGACTAGTACTTAGAGAACTTTCAGGAAAAGGTGATATTTGGCATTATTGCCTCATTCCTCTTTTTGATGAGACCTTTGTCAATATTTCACAACCGAACATGTTAAGGAAGCGTCCATGTAAGCATGGTTATCAACAATGAAAAAAATCTGAATTGGCCTATTAATATGGTGAATTACACAAACATATTAATACTTTTCTAGTATCAAGTAATCCCTATATTCTGAATAAATCTTGTTGAGTTGTAGTAAATTAATCTTTTAATGCACCAGTGGATTCTACTAATATTTTACATTTAGGATTTATATATTTAAATCTTCTAGGATCTTCTTGTCTACTATTCTTTGAGTCTCAGCATTTTGCCAACTTCTGAAAGAATACTGGCAGCTCTCATTCTCTTTGTATAATTTGGAACAGTTTAAACAATATCAGGATGATCACACCTTTAATTATTTGAAATAATCCATGATGAAATTAGTGGACAAGGGAGTAAGTTTAAGGGGAAGGACACAGTTCTTGTGACAGATTCTATCTCAGATTTTATGAAACTGTTCCCCAATATTTTTGGTCTAGCTGAGAAGAAATGAGAAAACTTTAATTTATTATTTTATTTATCATTACTTTATTATTTGCCAAATCTGAAGTGTGCTAAGTCACTTCTGTCATGTCTAACTGTATGCAAAACTATGGACTGTAGCCAGCCAGGCTACTTTGTCCATGGGATTCTCCAGGCAAGAATACTGGAGTGGGTTGCCACGTCCTCCCCTCTGGGGATTTTTCCAACCCCAAGATGGAACCCACATCTTTTATGTCTTCTGCACTGGCAGGGGGGTTCTTTATCACTAGCACTACCTGGAAAGCCCCAATTGGAGGGCCTCTTTTCTACTGGAAGCAGGAAGAAAGAAACAGCTGGAGTCAAACATATGCCAATGAACTTTACCACTGAACTGAATTTAAAATTCATTCTTTTAACCCATATTTATTCAGTACCTTTTAGACATTGTGGGCTTCCCAGGTGGCTCAGCAGTAAAGAATCTGCCTGCCAGTGCAAGAGACTCAAGTTTGATCCCTGGATCAGAAAGGTCCCCTGGAGAAGGAAATGGCAACCCACTCCAGTATTCTTGCCTAGGAAATCCCATGGACAGAGGTGCCTGGTGGGCTACAGTGGAATATCACACAGAAAAGAATACAAAAAAAGGAAAGATTACAGAAGTGGGTAAAGACAGGAAAGAGAAGTCAACATATGGATGATTCGTGTTCCTGCAGAAAATATACAAGCATAAAATTTATAGAATGAGTTTAAAATATTCATATAATCGTGAGCACCAAATAATTGATGCTTTTGAATTGTGGTGTTGGAGAACACACTTAAGAGTCCTTTGGACTGCAAGGAGATCAAACCAGTCAATCCAAAAGGAAATTAGTCCTGAATATTCAGTGGGAGGACTGATGCTGAAACTGAGGTTCCAATACTTTGGCCACCTGACATGAAGAACTGACTAATTGGAAAAGACCCTGATGCTGGGAAAGATTGAAGGCAGAAGGAGAAAGGGACAACAGAAGAGGAGATGGTTGGATGGCATCACCAACTAAATGGACATGAGTTTGAGCAAGCTCTGGGAGTTGGTGACAGACAGTGAAGCCTGGCACACTTTAGTTCATGGGGCTGCAGAGAGTTGGACATGACTCAGTGACTGAACAACAACTAGGCTGAGATCAACCTGAAAGCACAGTTTTGTATTCTGAATTTCATCTTTCTTCATTTTTTCATGTCATTAAAATTATTTATAATAGCTACTAAATTTTCCATTGTGTGTATTCACCAAATATTACTTTAATGCTTCAAATAAAGGAAAGATAATAACATTAAGCTTTCCTCAAAATGAGCACTTAATTTAAAGCAGCAGTTGATTTCTGCATAAGTACAGTGGTATCTGATTGAAAAGTGCAATGGGTACATATGTAGATAAAACTAATGATTAGAGGAAAACAAAATCTCATCAGCACAATTCAACACCTATAGCAGTAGTATGGTGTTTACTTCAGTGATAAATGGTTAATTTATGTCAATCATGGAGATTGGTTGTGTAACATAATTTCATCAATTTAAGTAATTTACATTATTGTTCATTCAAATCAATTGTTTACATATAAAATTGTATCATGGACTACAACATTAAATGATCACTTTTGAGCATAGAACATCTAATACATGCAGCCACAATGGAAGAGCTCAATATACATTCCTAAAAGAAGAACCTTATTTAACCTCCAATTAAATAATTCCAAACCCCAAGTCAACATTTGTTTAACACTTGTGAGCCAAAGTAGATTGAGGGGTGCACGTGGTGATTTTCATTAAAGCTTTCCCTTGAAATCCAGTTGTAACACTTTAATGGTTACATTCAAAATAATTTAAACCTAAAAAAATGCTTTTAAACCCAGAAATTTTAAATTCATTTTTTTCTCAAAGTGGTATTGTCATTTAATAAGAGATCTAATATTGCATCTTGTCAAGTCATCAGCACATGTGGTTAGAGTCCCAGCACCACTGTTTACTATTTCATGATCTATGAAGAGTCATGTGAGTATGCATTAATATAAACTTTGGGGGCATGCACATCTGTATTTAATCCAAACTTGTCAAATAACTAGTCAGGAGATATCAGGAAAATTCATTAACCTCTATAAGTCACATTTTCCTTGTGAGTAAAATAGAGATAATAACAATCTACTTCATGGGGTCCACTGGGTGGATTGTACAATAAATAATTTGTTAGGCTCAGGGACTGATACTCTATCTGGAACATAACAGATGTGCACAGATTAGTAATGTTGGCCTTGGTTTCCTATTTTGTAATTAGTCACATTTAAAGGACTGAATGAGAATATTTATAATAGCTGGAAAAACACCAGGGTGGAAAGTATAATAGCTGGAAAAACACCAATGATACTTGAATATCATTGCTATAGAAGAGCGCACATACTTGTGTACACATGTATACATGGATGCAAATAAAAAATCAATGTGTAGAGAGCAACACACTTTCTAGCTGAATACACAGCTCTGAATACACAAAAGAACATAAGAAACAGAACTGAAATGCATTCACTAAGCCATTTTTGGTTATCCTTGCCTGCTAAATCCATTGCATGGGTATCTTCATGATAAATAGCCATGTTAAAGTAAATTATAGGTTGAGAGCAGCAAAAAGACAGTTAGATATAGTCCTTCATTTATTTTCCATTCTGTTGCCTAGACACCTCCTCCTTGGAAATTCTAATGTAATATGACTCGCTGCTGTCTCACAGCCTTCTAAATAGGAGGGAAGGGAAAACTAAAGAATGGCAAGCAACACTTGAGGTTGTATTTAAAAGTGAAAATACAAGACTTTTTCTCTAAGTGGAGAGCTTCTAATAAACAATTATGGTGGAGAGCATCTAATAAATACTGCTTAAATGAGAGAGCAAGTCTAGATAGACAAAATCACACTCTGTTTTCATTTTATAAACTCTAATTCATTATTTAACACTTCTTTTGAATTTATTCTTTTGGCTCATAGTAGCTCAGTCAAGATCTTTCTCTTTTTTTTTTTTTTTTTTTTGCATGAAAAAAGCACTGAACTAAATATCTTTATTTGTTTATTTTGGTCACGCAAAGCCACTTGCAGAATCTTATTTTACTGACAAAGGATCAAACCCACTCTTATAGCAATGATAGCACTGAGTCCTAACCATTGGACAACCAGGGAATTCCCTGAACCATTTTATTTTTTTTAATCTTATCCCAATTCTGCCTCAGGGGCCTTGGGCAAATCACACTGATCTCAGTCTTTTTCAAAAGTATATCATCTCTGAAATTTAGTTCCCTCAATGTAAAGTTGAGATGATAATATTCATCTCACTGGGCTCTTGTGACCTTTAAAGTAAGTTATATACTTAGAATATTTGTTAACTATTAGTACTTGGTGATAGCATTGAAGCTATATTTTTTATTACTTTTTAATGAGAGAATCACAAATGTTTTGCAATATGGGATGGCATCAGTAATGGATTGCATAATGAAATTTAAAAATCAAGTTGTATAATGAATTAAACATTTTTGAACTACGTTTAATTCAAAACTCTTGACTTTATGAAGACTTAAATATCTTTTTATTTTTTAATTTATTCATTTATTTTACTTTACAATATTATATTGGTTTTGCCATACATTGACTTGAATTCACCATGTGTGTACATGAATTCCCCATCCTGAATGGCCCTCCCACCTCCCTCCCCATCCCATCGCTCTGGGTCATCCCAGTGCACCAAGCCCAAGCACCCTGTCACATGCATTGAACCCGGACTGGCAATTTGTTTCACATATGATAATTTACATGTTTCAATGCCATTCTCCCATATCATGCTGCCCTCTCCCACAGAGTCTAAAAGACTGTTCAATACATCTGTGTCTCTTTTAATGTCTCTCATACAGGATTATCGTTACCATCTTTCTAAATTCCATATAGGCAGCCAGGAGGAGCAACCCCACTTCCAAGGAGCAGTGGCTGCGCGGGCTCAGGAGGGCCTGGAGGAGCTATCCCACATTCAAGGTCACGAGGGGCAGTGGTGAGGAGATACCCCTTGTCCAAGGTAAGGAGCAGCGGCCGTGCTTTGCTGGAGAAGCTGTGAAGAGATACCCCACGCCCAAGGTAAGAGAAACCCCAGTACGACAGTAGGTGTTGCAAGAGGGCATCAAAGGGCATATATACAGAAACCATAATCGCAGAAAACTAGTCAATCTAATCACACTAGGACCACAGTCTTGTCTAACTTCATGAAATTAACCCATGCCCGTGAGGCCACCCAAGACGGGCGGGTCATGGTGGAGAGGTCTGACAGAATGTGATCCACTAGAGAAAGGAATGGCAAATCTCTTCAGTATTCTGGCCTTGAGAACCCCAGGGAACAGTATGAAAATGCAAAATAATAGGATATTGAAATAGGAACTCCCCAGGTCAGTAGGTGCCCAATATGCTACTGGAGATCAGTGGAGAAATAACTCCAGAAAGAATGAAGGGATGGAGCCAAAGCAAAAACAATACCCAGCTGTGGATGTGACCAGTGATAGAAGCAAGGTCCAAAGCTGTAAAGAGCAATATTGTATAGGAAACAGGAATGTCAGGTCCATGAATCAATGCAAATTCAGTTCAGTTCAGCCGCTCAGTCGTGTCCGACTTTTTGCGACCCTATGAATCGCAGCACGCCAGGCCTCCCTGTCCATCAACTCCTGGAGTTTACTCAGACTCACGTCCATCGAGTCAGTGATGCCATCCAGCCATCTCATCCTCGGCCGTCCCCTTCTCCTCCTGCCCCCAATCCCTCCCAGCATCAGAGTCTTTTCCAATGAGTCAACTCTTCACATGAGGTGGCCAAAGTACTGGAATTTCAGCTTTAGCATCATTCCTTCCAAAGAAGTCCCAGAGCTGATCTCTTTCAGAATGGACTGGTTGCATCTCCTTGCAGTCCAAGAGACTCTCAAGAGTCTTCTCCAACACCACAGTTCAAAAGCATCAATTCTTCAGCACTCAGCCTTCTTCACAGTCCAACTCTCACATCCATACATGACCACAGGAAAATCATAGCCTTGACTAGACAGACCTTAGTCGGCAAAATAATATCTCTGCTTTTGAATATGTCATCTAGGTTGGTCATAACTTTTCTTCTAAGGAGTAAACGTCTTTTAATTTCATGGCTGCAGTCACCATCTGCAGTGATTCGGGAGCCAAAGAAATGAAATCTGACGCTGTTTCCACTGTTTCCCCATCTATTTCCCATGAAGTGATGGGACCAGATGCCATGATCTTCGTTTTCTGAATGTTGAGCTTTAAGCCAACTTTTTCACTCTCCTCTTTCACTTTCATCAAGAGGCTTTTTAGTTCCTCTTCACTTTCTGCCATAAGGGTGGTATCATCTGCATATCTGAGCTTATTGATATTTCTCCCGGCAGTCTTGATTCCAGCTTGTGGTTCTTCCAGTCCAGCATTTCTCATGATGTGCTGTGCATATAAGTTAAATAAGCAGGGTGACAATATACAGCCTTGACATACTCCTTTTCCTATTTGGAACCAGTCTGTTTTTCCATGTCCAGTTCTAATTGTTGCTTCCTGACCTGCATACAGATTTCTCAAGAGGCAGGTCAGGTGGTCTGGTATTCCCATCTCTTTCAGAATTTTCTACACTTTATTGTGATCCACACAGTCAAAGGCTTTGGCATAGTCAATAAAGCAGAAATAGATGTTTTTCTGGAACTCTCTTGCTTTTTCCATGATCCAGCAGATGTTGGCAATTTGACCTCTGGTTCCTCTGCCTTTTCTAAAACCAGCTTGAACATCAGGAAGTTCACAGTTCACGTATTGCTGAAGCCTGGCTTGGAGAATTTTGAGCATTACGTTACTAGCGTGTGAGATGGGTGCAATTGTGCAGTCGTTTGAGCATTCTTTGGCATTGCCTTTCTTTGGGATTGGAATGAAAACTGACCTTTTCCAGTCCTGTGGCCATTGCTGAGTTTTCCAAACTTGCTGGCATATTGAGTGCAGCACTTTCACAGCATCAGCTTTCAGGATTTGAAATAGCTCAAATGGAATTCCATCACCTCCACTAGCTTTGTTCATAGTGATGCTTTCTAAGGCCCACTTGACTTCACATTCCAGGATGTCTGGCTCTAGGTGAGTGATCACACCATTGTGATTATCTTGTTCTTGAAGCTCTTTTTTTGTACAGTTCTTCTGTGTATTCTTGCCACCTCTTCTTACTATCTTCTGCTTCTGTTAGGTCAATACCATTTCTGTCCTTTATCAAGCCCATCTTTGCATGAAATGTTCCCTTGGTATCTCTAATTTTCTTGAAGAGATCTCTAGTCTTTCCCATTCTGTCCTTTTCCTCTATTTCTTTGCATTGATCACTAAAGAAGGCTTTCTTATCTCTTCTTGCTATTCTCTGGAACTCTGCATTCAGATGGGAATATCTTTCCTTTTCTCCTTTGCTTTTCTCCTTTCTTCTTTTCACAGCTATTTGTAAGGCCTCCCCAGACAGTCGTTTTGCTTTTTTGCATTTCTTTTCCATGGGGATGGTCTTGATATCTGTCTCCTGTACAATGCCACAAACATCAGTCCAGAGTTCATCAGGCACTCTATCTATCAGATCTAGTCCGTTAAATCCATTTCTCACTTCCACTGTATAATCATAAGGGATTTGATTTAGGTCATACCTGAATGGTCTAGCAGTTTTCCCCACTTTCTTCAATTTAAGTCTGAATTTGGTAATAAGGAGTTCATGAGCTGAGCCACAGTCAGTTCCTGTTTTTGTTTTTGTTGACTGTATAGAGCTTCTCCATCTTTGGCTGCAAAGAATATAATCAATTTGATTTCAGTGTTGACCATCTGGTGATGTCCATGTGTAGAGTTTTTTCTTGTGTTGTTGGAAGAGGGTGTTTGCTATGACCAGTGCATTTTCTTCGCAAAACTCTATTAGTCTTTGCCCTGCTTCATTCCGCATTCCAAGGCCAAATTTGCCTGTTACTACAGGTGTTTAACGTCCTACTGTTGCATTCTATTTCCCTATAATGAAAAGGACATCTTTTTTGTGTGTTCTAAAAGGTCTTGTAGGTCTTCATAGAACCGTTCAACTTCAGCTTCTTCAACGTTACTGGTTGGGACATAGACTTGGATTACTGTGATATTGAATGGTTTGCCTTGGAAACAAACAGAGATCATTTTGTCGTTTTTGAGTTTGCATCCAAGTGCTGCATTTCAGACTCTTATTGTTGACCATGATGGCTACTCCATTTCTTCTGAGGGATTCCTGCCCACAGTAATAGATATAATGGTCATCTGAGTTAAATTCACCCATTCCAGTCCATTTTATTTTGCTGATCCTAGAATGTCGATGTTCACTCTTGCCATCTCTTGTTTGACCACTTCCAATTTGCCTTGATTCATGGACCTGACATTCCAGGTTCCTATGCAATATTGCTCTTTACAGCTTTGGACCTTGCTTCTATCACTGGTCACATCCACAGCTGGGTATTGTTTTTGCTTTGGCTCCATCCCTTCATTCTTTCTGGAGTTATTTCTCCACTGATCTCCAGTAGCATATTGGGCACCTACTGACCTGGGGAGTTCCTCTTTCAGCACCCTATGACTTTACATTTTCATACTGTTCATGGGATTCTCAAGGCAAGAATACTGAAGTGGTTTGCCATTCCCTTCTCCAGTGGACCACATTCTGTCAGACCTCTCCACCATGACGCACCCATCTTCAGTTGCCCCACAGGCATGGCTTAGTTTCATTGAGTTAGACAAGGCTGTGGTCTTAGTGTGATTAGATTGACTAGTTTTCTGTGAGTATGGTTTCAGTGTGTCTGCCCTCTGATGCCCTCTTGCAACACCTACCATCGTACTTGGGTTTCTCTTACCTTGGGCATGGGGTATCTCTTCACGGCTGCTCCAGCAAAGCACAGCCGCTGCTCCTTACCTTGGACGAGAGGTATCTCCTCATCGCTGCCCTTCCTGAACTTGAACGTGGGATAGCTCCTCTAGGCCCTCCTGCACCCACGCAGCGACTGTTCCTTGGGTGTCTGGTTGCTCCACCCGGCTGCCGACCCTGGCCTCAGGTGCAGAGTGGCTCCTACCAGGGCCCCTGACCTCGGACTTGGGTAGTTCCTCTCGGCCGCCACCCCGGACCTTGGATGCGGGATATCTTCTCCCAGCTGCTGCCCCTGACCTCAGACTTGGGTAGCTCTCTCGGCCATTCCTGCACCGTCACAGTCTGGCAGGCTCGGCTGCTGCCCCAACCTCGGATGTGGGGTAACTCCTCTTGGCTGCTGCCCTTCTGGCATGGGGTCCTCCCAGCTTCTGCCCCTGACCTCAGACATGGGGTAGCTCCTCTCGGCCATGCTTAGTGCGCTGGTCACAGCCTCCTGCACTTAGTGCACTGGTCAAAAGCAAATTGGAAGTGGTCAAACTAGAGATGGCAAGAGTGAATGTTGACATTCTAGGAATCAGTGAACTAAAATGGACTGGAATGGGTGAATTTAACTCAGAGGAACATTATATCTACTACTGTGGGCAGGAATCACTTAGAAGAAATGGAGTAGTCATCATGGTCAACAAAAGAGTCCAAAATGCAGTACTTGGATGCAATCTCAAAAATGGCAGAATGATCTCTGTTCATTTCCAAGGCAAACCATTCAATATCACAGTAATCCAAGTCTATGCCCCAACCAGTAACGCTGAAGAAGCTGAAGTTGAACGGTTCTATGAAGACCTACAAGACCTTCTAGAACTAACACACAAAAAAGATGTCCTTTTCATTAAGGGGATTGGAATGCAACAGTAGGAAGTCAAGAAACACCTGGAGTAACAGGCAAACTTGGTTTTGGATTATGGAATAAAGCAGGGCAAAGACTAATAGAGTTTTGCCAAGAAAATGCACTGGTCATAGCAAACACCCTCTTCCAACAACACAAGAGAAGACTCTACACATGGACATCACCAGATGGTCAATACTGAAATCAGACTGATTATATTCTTTGCAGCAAAAGATAGAGAATCTCTATACAGTCAACAAAAACAAAAACAGGAGCTGACTGTGGCTCAGATCATGAACTCCTTATGGCCAAAATCAGACATAAATTGAAGAAAGTAGGAAAAAACACTAGACCATTCAGGTATGACCTAAATCAAACCCCTTATCATAATACAGTGGAAGTAAGAAATAGATTTAATAGACTAGATCTGATAGAGTGCCTGATGAACTCTGGACTGATGTTTGTGACACTGTACAGGAGACAGATATCAAGACCATCCCCATGGAAAAGAAATGCAAAAAAGCAAAACGGCTGTCTGGGGAGGCCTTACAAATAGCTACGAAAAGAAGAGAAGTGAAAAGCAAAGGAGAAAAGGAAAGATATTCCCATCTGAATGCAGAGTTCCAGAGAATAGCAAGAAGAGATAAGAAAGCCTTCTTCAGTGATCAATGCAAAGAAATAGAGGAAAAGGACAAAATGGGAAAGACTAGAGATCTCTTCAAGAAAATTAGAGATACCAAGGGAATATTTCATGCAAAGATGGGCTTGATAAAGGACAGAAATGGTATTGACCTAACAGAAGCAGAAGATAGTAAGAAGAGGTAGCAAGAAGACACAGAAGAACTATACAAAAAAAGAGCTTCACGGACAAGATAATCACAATGGTGTGATCACTCACCTAGAGCCAGACATCCTGGAATATGAAGTCAAGTGGGCCTTAGAAAGCATCACTATGAATAAAGCTAGTGGAGGTGATGGAATTCCATTTGAGCTATTTCAAATCCTGAAAGATGATGCTGTGAAAGTGCTGCACTCAATATGCCAGCAAGTTTGGAAAACTCAGCAATGGCCACAGGACTGGAAAAGGTCAGCTTTCATTCCAATCTCAAAGAAAGGCAATGCCAAAGAATGCTCAAACTACTGCACAATTGCACCCATCTCACACGCTAGTAACGTAATGCTCAAAATTCTCCAAGCCAGGCTTCAGCAATACGTGAACTGTGAACTTCCAGATGTTCAAGCTGGTTTTAGAAAAGGCAGAGGAACCAGAGATCAAATTGCCAACATTCACTGGATCATGGAAAAAGCAAGAGAGTTCCAGAAAAACATCTATTTCTGCTTTATTGACTATGCCAAAGCTTTTGACTGTGTGGATCACAATAAACTGTAGAAAATTCTGAAAGAGATGGGAATACCAGACCACCTGACCTGCCTCTTGAGAAATCTGTATGCAGATCCGGAAGCAACAATTAGAACTAGACATGGAACAACAGACTGGTTCCAAATAGGAAAAGGAGTACGTCAAGGCTGTATACTGTCACCCTGCTTATTTAACTTCTATGCAGAGTACATCATGAGAAAAGCTGGACTGGAAGAAACACAAGCTGGAATCAAGATTGCCGGGAGAAATATCAATAAGCTCAGATATGCAGATGACACCACCCTTATGGCAGAAAGTGAAGAGGAATTAAAAAGCCTCTTGATG
>NW_024070207.1:50844533-50969302 GCF_014754425.2 Oryx dammah
AGATAGCATATTCAAAAGCAGAGACATTACTTTGCCAACAAAGGTCCATCTAGTCAAGGCTATGGTTTTTCCAGTGGTCATGTATGGATTAAGAGCTGGACTGTGAAGAAGGCTGAGCACCGAAAAATTGCTGCTTTTGAACTGTGGTGTTGGAGAAGACTCTTGAGAGTCCCTTGGACTGCAAGGAGATCAAACCAGTCCATTCTGAAGGAGATCAACCCTGGGATTTCTTTGGAAGGAATGATGCTAAAGCTGAAACTCCAGTACTTTGGCCACCTCATGCGAAGAGTTGACTCATTGGAAAAGACTCTGATGCTGGGAGAGATTGGGGGCAGGAGGAGAAGGGGATGACAGAGGATTAGATGGCTGGATGGCATCACTGACTCGATGGACGTGAGTCTGAGTGAACTCCAGGAGTTGGTGATGGATAGGGAGGCCTGGCCTGCTGCGATTCATGGGGTCGCAAAGAGTCTGACACAACTGAGCGAATGAACTGAAATGAACTGTGTTGGTATACTGTATTCGTGTTTTTCTTTCTGGCTTACTTCACTGTGTATAATAGGCCCCAGTTTCATCCACCTCATTAGAACTGATTCTAATACATTCTTTTTAATAGCCAAGTAATATTCCATTGTGTATGTACAACAGCTTTCTTATCCATTCATCTGCTGTTGGACATCTAGATTGCTTCCATGTCCTGGCTTGAAAACAGTGCTGCAATGAACTTTGGGGTCCACGTGTCTCTTTCAATTTTGTTTTCCTAGTGTGTATGCCCAGCCTTGGGATTGATGGGTCATATGGCAGTTCTATTTTCCATTTTTTAAGGAATCTCCACACTGTTCACCATAGTGGCTGTACTACCTTGCATTCCCATCAACACTGTAAGAGGGTTCCCTTTTATCCACACCCTCTCCAGCATTTATTACTTGTAGACTTTTGGATTGCAGCCATTCTGACTGGTGTGAAATGGTACCTCATTGTGGTTTTGATTTGCATTTCTCTGATAATGAGTGATGTTGAGCATCTTTTCATGTGTTTGCTAGCCATCTGTATGTCTTCTTTGGAAAAATGTCTGTTTAGTTCTTTGGCCCACTTTTTGATTGAGTCTTTCATTTTTCTGGAATTGAGCTGCAGGAGTTGCTTGTATATTTTTGAGATTAGTTATTAGTTATTAGTTGCTTCATTTGCTATTATTTTCTCCCATTCTGGAGGCTATCTTTTCACCTTGCTTATAGTTTCCTTTGTTGTGCAGAAGCTTTTAATTTTAATTAGGTCCCATTTGTTTATTTTTGTTTTATTTCCGATATTCTGGGAGGTGGGTCATAGAGGATCCTGCTGTAGTTTATGCTGGAAAGTGTTTTGTCTATGTTTTCCTTAGGAGTTTAATATTTTCTGGTCTTATGTTTAGATCTTTAACCATTTTGAGTTTATTTTTGTGTATGGTGTTAGAAAGTGTTCTAGTTTCATTCTTTTACAAGTGGTTGTTAGTCCAGATTTTTAACAAACATAGAATTTCTAGTTATGTTCTACTTAATTTTTACAACAAAATCATAGAAACAGACCATACTATTTATACCACTGTTTCAAAGTACCTATAAATTTTACTTATGGTATATGCAGCATATTTTTATACACAATTTGTTTTTAAAATTCATCCTCCAAATGTCCAATTCTCTGAATATTCTTTAGCCCATTTCATTAATATTTATTAAGACCATATTGATATTTGCCCATATTGAAAAATTTTGTAACTCATGTCTTAGCCTGCCTATTTCTTATGTGTCCTTCAAATCTCAGACCGTATTTTTCTTCCTTAGGAAGGATTTCACTGACCTTCTTGTAAATATCAATTCTTTGTTATAGACTCTTCAGTCTATAATACTCATAGCAAAATTTCATAAAAATTTGTTTCATCATTTGTTTAAAGTCTGTTTCTAATACTAATAGTAAGGTATAAGAAGGCAGGGACCGTGCTTGCTTTCGCAAAACGGTTTTATCTCCAGAGACTAAGACGTTATGGCAGACTTGACAGGCATATAACAAATATCTGATGAATAAATGAATGAATGAATGGATAAATGAATGTAATAGATATTAATATCTGTGAAATTCAGTTCCCCGTCTGTCCAATGGGAATAGTAATACACAAGAAACCTCAAAGCGGTTTTCTTGTGATTGATCTGGCTACAATAGATAAGTAAAAATAGCAAAACACCTGATATCTACCAAGTGTTAAATAAATGGCAGCATTCATCAACTTCTATACTTGTGCAGACTTGAGTAGGTAAGGCAGACAAGTAAAAAGGCAATTGCAAGTGTGATGAGATTTGGGGGTATGGGAGTGTACAGAAGATTAAGGTGCTATGAGAGCATACAACAGGTATCATTAATCTAAGTAGGAGTGAAATCTCCCTGAGAAAGGAATGAATGAATGGTAAATAAATAAATTACAGAAGGAATAAATGAATACTAGGCATCATGCTAGGTTGGGAAAATGAAGATAAATAGTCAATCACTCCACTAAAGAGATTATATTGTACTTTATTGATCTTCTCTATGAACATTTCTTATACAACAAATTACTCTGCCAACAAAGGTGCATCTAGTCAAAGCTATGGTTTTTCCAGTAGTCATGTATAGATGTGAGAGTTGGACCAAAAAGAATGCTGAGCCCTGAAGAATTGATATTTTTGAACTGTGGTGTTGGAGAAGACTCTTGAGAGTCCCTTGAACTGCAAGGAAATCAAAACAGTCAATCCTAAAGGAAATCAACCCTGAATATTCATTGGAAGGGCTGATACTGAAGCTCCACTATTTCGGCCACCTCGTGCAAAGAGTCAACTCATTGGAAAAGACCCTGATGCTAGAAAGATTGAAGGCTGGAGGAAAAGGGAGCAACAGAGGACGAGATGGTTGGATGGCATCATCAACTCAATGAACGTGAGTTTGAGCAAGCTCCAGGAGATGGTAAAGGACAGGGAAGCCTGTTGTGCTGCAGTCCATGGAGTCACAAAGAGTCAGACACGACTGAGTGACTGAACAACAACAACATACAACAAATTACCATTAAAATATATATAACTAAAATGTTTTCCATTTGTATAAATTCCCAGAAATAAAAACAAATCTCTAAGGCCAGAAAGCAAATGATGGGTTTCCTGAAGAAAGGCAGGAGTTAGAGAAGATGACAGGGAATGATTATTAAAGTGATACAATAACACTTATGGTGGTGAAGCATATGTTCATTATCTGGATTATGGTTATTGTTACATGTGGGTGAATGTGTGTCAAAACTTATACACTATAAGTATGAGCAGTTTATTATTGGCCAGTTATCATTAATAAAACTATTAAAAGCAATAAGCAACCAATAGATTTCATTAGAACCTAGTAAAAGAAAAAAATTAACAAAATTTCAGTTATAGGCTGTTAAACTCAGTCAAGTTATTTTTGTCTCATCTCCCAAATTCCCAGCTTCTAAAATGGAGAAAATAATACTGCCTCACCATAATTTTGTTGGGTGTACAAATTATATACAGCATGTTAAAAAGATGGGAATCTGTCAGTTACATAATCCACACTCAGAAAGTGCTAGCTGTTATTAATTTAACATGGTAGACATGCAAAGAATCTGAAAAACAAAGTACTAATCTTAAATTGCACTAGAGTTATATATGTACTTTTCAGTTAGCAAGACATTTGGATAGAGAAATATGAAAGAACAGAAAACCAGGATTAATATACACACGAGGTGAGAAACGAGACCCAAGATCCTTGCAAATTCAGACTTTCTTAATAAAAGGCCTACTGTAGGGAAAACAACAAAAAGAAAGTTTGTGGTCTTTGAATGGGAAATCCTAGCAAGATTTGTGAAACTCCAAGCTAACAATTAACTTAAAGGAGTGAAGATTAGTTTTGTTTTGACCCTGGGGTAATTAGTGGAAGCAAATGCAAATTCTCCAAGAATGGAAACATCCTCAAGCCAATGCTCTTGAGATTTCTGCAACTCCAAGCTAAACACTCACAACTCATATTTATAAAACACATGTATAACCAAGCCTACAAGATCAAGAATCAGAAAACAACCAACCAAATTAGTATGCTTAAATTGCTGAAAGAAATTAACAAGGAATAAAACACAGGAAAGAAAAATACACATCTGTGAATATAAAAACTCAAGTCTTCATGCTCTGGTTAGCTAAATAAAATGATGTATGGCAAAACCAATACAGTATTGTAAAGTAATATAAAGTAAAATATTTTTTAAAAATGAAAGATGGATTAAGACAGTTTAAAAATTACAAAGAATGTCACACATTCTCATCAGCATAAAAAAAACATGCTATAACATCTTCTATATTAAAAAGCAAACAAACAACACTCCACTGAGTCTGCCCTATCTGCCCTATAGTAGGCATTTTTCTCCACAAAGTATCAAGGATAATCCTTCTAAAAGGTCAGTCAGATTACAGATTACACCAGATTACATCAATATCCTACTTAATACCTTCCAATGCCTTCTTATTTTATTCAGAGTCAAAGGTAACACTGTCCCAGGGACATAAATACCCTACTTGCTCTGGCTCTTTGCTACCTCCTTGACCTTGTCTCATACCATTTCCTTCTTATTCACTCCTTTCCAGCTCAACTGATCTTGCCAACTGCTCTTGGACATGTCAAACACACTCTCATCTCAGTATTTTCATCCACCATTTCCTGTGCCTGAAATGTTCTTCCCATGGATATTCACTTGGTTTCATCCTTCACCTTCTTCATTACACTGATAAATAGTCACTTTTGAAAGAGACACATGGACATCACCAGATGATCAATACCAAAATCATATTGATTATATTCTTTGCAGCCAAAGATGGAGAATCTCTATACAGTCGGCAAAAACAAGACCGGGAGGTGACTGTGGCTCAGATCAGGAACTCCTTATTGCCAAATTCAGACTTAAATTGAAGAAAGTAGGGAAAACCACTAGACCATTCAGATATGACCTAAATCAAATCCCTTACGATTATACAGTGGAAGTGAGAAACAGATTCAAGGGGTTAGATCTGATAGACAAAGTGCCTGATGAATTATGGACAGAGGTTCATGACACTGTACAGGAGGCAGTGATCAAGACCATCCCTAAGGAAAAGAAATGTAAAAAGGCAAAATGGTTGTCTGAGGAGGCCTTACAAATAGCTGAGAAAAGAAGAGAAGCTAAAGGAAAGATATACTTATTTGAATGCAGAGTTCCAAAGAATAGCAAGGAAAGATAAGAAAGCATTCCTCAATGATCAATGCAAAGAAATAGAGGAAAATAATAGAATGGGAAAGACTAGAGATCTATTCAAGAAAATCAGAGATATCAAGGGAACATTTCATGCAAAGATGGGCACAAAACAGGACAAAACAGTATGGACCTAATAGAAGCAGAAGATATTAAGAAAAGGTGGCAAGAATACACAGAAGAACTATACAAAAAAGATCTCTCTCTCTCTTTAGTTGCTAAGTTGTATCCAACTCTTGTGACCCCATGAACTACAGCCTCCCAGGCTCCTCCATCCATGGGATTCTCCAGGCAAGAATACTGGAATGGGTTGCCATTTCCTTATCCAGGGGATCTTCCTGACCCAGGGATTGAACCTGGGTATCCTGCATTGCAGGCAGATTCTTAATGACCTAGATAACCACAATGGTGTGATCACTCACCTACAGCCAGACATCCTGGAATGTGAAGTCAAGTAGGCCTTAGAAAGCATCACTACAAACAAAGCTAGTGTAGGTGATGGAATCCTGGTTGAGTTATTTCAAATCCTATAAGATTATGCTGTGAAAGTGCTGCACTCAATAAGCCAGCAAATTTGGAAAACTCAGCAGTGGCCATAGGACTGGAAAAGGTCAGTTTTCATTCCAATCCCAAAGAAAGGCAATGTCAAAGAAAGCACAAACTACTGCACACTTGCACTCATCCTATACTAGTAAAGTAATGCTCAAAATTCTCCAAGCCAGGCTTCAACAGTACATGAACCAAGAACTTCCAGATGTTCAAGATGGATTTATAAAAGGCAGAGGAACCAGAGATCAAATTGCCAACATCTGTTGGATAATTGAAAAAGCAAAAGAGTTCCAGAAAAACATCTATTTCTGCTTTATTGACTAGGCCAAAGCCTTTGACTATGTGGATCACAACAAACTGGAAAATTCTAAAGAGATGGGAATACCAGACCACCTTACCTGTCTCCTGAGGAATCTGTATGCAGTTCAAGAAGCAACAGTTAGAACCGGACATGGAACAACAGACTCGTTCCACATTGGGAAAGGAGCACATCAGGCTGCATTTTATCTCACTGCTTATTTAACTTATATATGCAGAGGACATCGTGTGAAATGCCAGGCTGGATGAAGCACAAGCTAGAATTAAGATTGCAGGGAGAAATATCAATAACCTCAGATATGAAGATGACACCACCTTTATGGCAGAAAGTGAAGAAGAACTAAAGTCTCTTGATGAAAGTAAAAGAGGAGAGTAAAAAAGTTGGCTCAAAGCCCAACATTCAGAAAACTAAGATCATGGTATCTGGTCCCATCACTTCTTGGCAAATAGATGGAGAAACAATGGAAACAGTGAGAAACTTTATTTTTTGGGCTCCAAAATCACTGTAGATGGTGACTGTAACCATGAAATTAAAAGACGCTTGCTTCTTGGAAGAAAAGTTATGATCAACCTAGACAGCATTACTTTACCAACAAAGGTCAGTCTAGTCAAACCTATGGTTTTTCAGTAGTCATGTATGGATTTGAGAGTTTGACCACAAGGAAATCTGGGTGCCGAAGAAATTGATGCTTTTGAACCTTGTGGTGCTGGAGAAGATTCTTGAGTCCCTTGGACTGCAAGGAGATCAAACTAGTCAATCCTAAAGGAAATCAGTCATGAATATTCATTGGAAGGACTGATGCTGAAGCTGAAGCTCCAATACTTTGGCCACCTGATGTGAAGAACTGACTCATTAGAAAAAACCTTGATTCTGGGAAAGATTGAAGGCAGGAGGAGAAGGGCACGACAGAGGATGAGATGGTTGGATGGCATCACTGACTCTATGGACATTAGTTTGAGTAAGATCTGGGAGTTGGTGATGGACAGGGAAGCCTGGCATGCTGCAGTCCATGGGGTCGCAAAGTAGGACAGGACTGAGTGACTGAACTGAATCTCAACAAACTAGGACATGTGTATATTGCTGATGTCAGAAGACAAGGCCAATAATTGTGACAAAACCTCTCAATCTGCTTCTAGCCAGAAGACACATGATTTGGGGCTCTCTGAACAATCAAATAATTGTCTACAATAAATACTATAGAGATTAATATTTAAATTATAATATCCTTATATCATAAATCAACACTATGGATAAAAACGTCTTCAGTGACCTGAGAAAATAGTTATTAATACTATTTTATATACAAATGACACTTTAAGAGCTTAATGTTAATTCTTTCCCACGTAATCCTCATTTTATGTAAAAAAAAAAAACTTGAGGCTCAGAAACATGATTATAATATTAATTATTATAATTATAATAATGCTATTAGTATTACTATACTGGCACTTCCCAGGTAGATCAGTGGTGAAGAATCTGCCTGCCAAGCAGAAGACATGGGTTCAATCCCTGGGTCTGGAAGATGCCTTGGAGAAGGAAATGGCAACCCACTCCAGTATTCTTATCTGATAAATTCCATGGACAGAGAAGCCTGCTAGGCTACAGCTCATGAAGTCGCAAAGAGTTGGACATGACTTTAGTGACTAAACAACCACAACATCATTACTATAATGTTTCACTAACATTTACCGAGTCCTTGCTCTCAGCCAAGCAAGCATCCATAAATGCAACAGCTGCTAAGCTGGCTTGCCACAGTTCCATAGATTTGACCAGTAAGGAGATAAACAGCAGAAATGGATTCACTTTATTACTTTCAAAGAGAGCAAAAGCAAAATCAGCATGGTATCACCTTCACATGTCCTTGGACTCTCAAGATGACACTGTATCAGAGGGACCTGATGACAGATGACTCATATGTTGGTTTGCTGTTGTAAACGAGCCAAAGTGATTTGTAGAATTAATGACACAAGAGCTTGGAGCTGTACCTTAAAGGGTAAAGTGAAGTGGAAAGCCCTGTATTCACTATAACCAGAGAGAGAGAGATGATAAACTGCCTTATGGAAGCCTTTCATAAGATCTGGAGCCTCTCTCAAAACAGGGAAGAGGATGAGAAACAGATTGTGATAATCTCCACAAGACTTCCATCTTGCCATGTAAGAGGATTGTGGGGTGTTCTGCCAAGATTCGGGTCAAATTGTGGAGACATGCAAGGTAGCCAGAGTGCCATGGTGGAGCCATTCTTATACACATACCTTATAGAAATTCATCCTCAGAAAGACAATATAATTATCTTTATTTTACCAATAAAGGCTTCAAGACTGGAGACTAAAAATAGTTAAATATTTGTATGTCCAATGGCACAATTTATGACTTTGGATTTGGGCAGCTAAAAGTTGGAAATACCCAATTTAATGGGGCTTAAACAATGGAAACATTCTCACCAAGATGTCTGAAAGTTGGTGATTCCAGAGTCAGTCTGGTAGTTCAATTATACCATTAGGACCCCATTTTTCTTCCATATTTCTACTCTCTACCCTTTGTATGTGAACTTTTTGCCCCTGATTTGTTGCTTCATGGCCACAAAATAACTGCTGCAGCTTTGAGGCAGGAAGCCAGGAATAACACAGGGAAGAAGGGAAGGTGCTGCCCTAACAAAGCCATACTTCTACAAGCAAGGAAGGAAGGGGAACTGGTCATCATGTTGGCAACCAACAGTATCTGTCACACATAACTAAATACTAGAATTAAAATTAGAGGAAGAACTGATAGTTTTTGTAATTTAAGTGTACCACTCCCAAATATGACACTTGTTTTCTACCTGCCTAATTGTAAGAGCAACTTCTGATTTCTTCTATCAGTGGCATCCATTGAAAAAATACAATAGATTTTATTTTAATATTATTCATCTTGCAGGTAAATCTCTTAGACGTATCCCTAAGTCTGAAGAGAGCAAGAAAGAGACAACTACACCCTTGGGGTACGGGAAGGTAAATGATCAAGACTAGGCTCTTCTTTTGCATGAAATGTTGGTAGGCATAGCCACATGACTTCTTAGGATAAGTGGAATGTGATTAATTATGGTACGTTTACTTCTGGGAAGAACCCTTGAAGACAGGTGTGGCAAACTTTTATTCTGCACAGAGCCAGACAGTCTGTATTTGGGGCTTTCTGAGCCACACACAATCTGTCATTATATGTGTATGCTATTCAACTCTACCCTTATAGTGCAAAAGCAGCCCTAGACAATATATAGATAAACAAGTGTAGCTGTATTGTAATAAATCAGATGGTGGGCCAAATTTGGCCTGCAGACTATAGATGCCAACCCCTGCTTAAAGAGATCATGAACAAATCACCATGTTCCCTTCCTGCTGGTAGGATGAGACATGGTGTTCTAAAGAGTAAAGAGCCCATCTGTCTGGATTCCTGAGTGAGGACGGTGTGGAATTGAACATCTGACAAAGCCAAGAGCAGGAGCAAGAGATAAACTGTAGGTCACTGAGATATTTAGGTTGTTTGTTAACATAGCATGACCTAGCCCCTAATACAACTTGGTTATTCTTTATTTAATTAATTGAATTATATTCTCTCAGTAATAAAGAGAAAATAAGAATGGAATATCTCACAGTGAGAGAAATATGAAAGCTTAAGTCACCAACATGCAATGTTAAACCTTTACCAATCCTCAAAATAAATGTGATTCATCAGTAGCATTTTGGCTTGACCTAGGTTTTCCACTTTATTGGCAGATTCCTCTTTGATTACATGATTCACAGGTATAATCTCATTTAATACTTATAATTTTCTCTCTCTGACCAGAGTCCATCTGTAAGGGGAAAAGCAATGTTGAAGAGACAAATCATGAAATCAGATTACTGAGAAAGCAGGAAGGGGTAGGGACCAGTGCATACATGAGGCATCAGCCTTAAATTGGAAAAAAGATCTCATTGAGGCCAGGTAGAAAGCAGTAAAACCCAGCAATAAGCACAGTTGGTCTTGAACACTTTCGCAGCCATTTTAGCAGATGCTATTCATAACATTCTTTACTTTTCTATAATCACAATGACTCTGCAAATTAAGTAGTATTTCCTTAAATGCCCTTAAAGGTAAATACAGTGCATCTCGGAGAAGTTTAGTAACTTAGCTTGTAGAGAACAAGGTATAAGGAAGGTTGAGAAGTGCTTGCAAACGAGACTCTCAACCAGGGCTGAACATTCTTGCAAACGAGATGTTCAGCTAAGAATCCTCTGTTTGTTCCCGTGGGAAAAGAACATTTCTTGCACACAAGGATGTTTCTCTGATTGCTCAAAAGAAACAAACCCAGGGACAAAGCGGATTCTAAGTTGATAAGGAAGTTCCCCAAAACAAAGTCTTAGCTGCAGTAAATAAGTCAAGGTAAAAGTTATCTCGCCCTGCGCCTGTGTACTGTATAGTCTCTGAATCATAGTGCTTGGCAACTTGCCCTGTAGGTTGTTGTGCAAAGGATATAAAATAAAGCAGCTGTAAGAAGCAAGAATTAAAATATAAAGATTCAAACCACTCTGCAGTGTTGGTGTTTCGTTCCATCGCCAGCATAGCTAAAGTTACATGACTAGTAACTGGCAAGGTGAAGATTCAAACCTGAGGTTTCTTGATTCTAAAATCTGGGTCATAAAATGGCTTGATTGTAAGCTACTTGGGGATAAGAACTATGTTTTATGCTAGACTCTATACCAGTGGTTCTCAACCAAGGGGTGATTTGTGCCTCAAGGGACATTTAACAATGTGTAGAGATATTGTTGGTTATTAACAACTGAGTATGTGAGGGTCACTAAGGGCATCCACTTGGAGGACAACATGGATGCTGCTAAGTAGCCTATAGTGTACAGGACAATCCCCAATTTAAAAAAAAATTATCTTAACAGGAAATGTCAGTACTGTGGAGACTGAGCAGCCTTGCACTTTAGCTTATCTGTGCATGCATGCTCAGTCATGTCCAACTCTTTGCAACCCCATGGACTGTAATTGGCCAGGCTTGTCTGTCCATGGGATTTTCCAGGCAAGAATACTGGAGTGGGCTGCCATTTCCTACTCCATTAGCTTATCTCTCCTAGCACAAATCCTTACAATGGCAGGTGTTGATTGATTGTAGAATTGAAAAGAGTGGCTTCTGATTCACAGAATAATTTAATGAAAATATGGACGTCTGCCTTTCCAAGCTGGATTTAGAAAAAATGATAGTCCTTGGACACTACTTGGTAGCACTACTGTGGGATGACATCGCATTTTTCTGGTAATGTACAAACAAAGCAAATTTACCTGATTGCCATAAATCACAGTAGGGGGCATATGTCTTATTAACCATTCCGTGCAAATGTTCTCTAGGCACTCTGGTATTCAGACTCTTAAGCATTTAAGACAATTAAAACATTTAAATGCAGCAACAGACAAATATTTTTAAACTTAATTTTAAATGGTCTAGCAAATGGAGTATTCTGAATACCAATAGCTTGCTAATGCTGCAGCAAATCCCCATAGAAGCCCTCTGTTCTGGCCCTGACTGACACATGCTTATAATTAGCAAACACTAGGGAATCAGTTTTATTCTCACCTCAGTAAATACCTATGCACTTACAGAGATCAAAAGAGAAAATGTCAGGAGTAGCTTTAAAACAACAACAATAAAAAAGGACTCCACAGGCAATAGGATAAACCTGACCTGAAGCTAATATAAATAGGTGTGTTGAAAACTCTGAGCAGCTAAGATCTTGCTACTTGCAAGCTCTCCTTATCAATTCCTTCTAATACACCTATATCCATGTCTCCTAAACACATCTACCATAGTGTGCCTTGATGGATGGACTTCTCCTGAAATTCAAAAGTGACTATGTCACTTATTTGTGCAAAAGTTTTGCCTATGTAATAAAATAGAAACTCTTTAGACTGAAATTCAAAGTCATAAACAATGTGGCCTCTTTCTACTTCTCAGCCCACTTTATCCTTTGGTCAAAACTTCATTCTCTTCAGTCCTGAATGTTCATTGGAAGGACTGATTTCCTTTAGGATTGACTGATTTGATCTCCTTTCAGTCCAGTTCGGTTCAGTTACTCAGTCGTGTCCGATTCTTTGTAACCCCATGGACCACAGCACAGCAGGCCTCCCTGTCCATCACCAACTCCCAGAGTTCACCCAAACCAATGTCCACTGAGTCGGTGATGCCATCCAACCATCCCATCCTCTGTTGTCCCCTTCTCCTCCTGCCCTCAATCTTTCCCAGCATCAGGGTCTTTTCAAATGAGTCAGCTCTTCACATCAGGTGGCCAAAGTATTGGAGTTTCAGCTTCAACATCAGTCCTTCCAATGAACACTGAGGATTGATCTCCTTTAGGATGAACTGGTGGATCCCTTGCAGTCCAAGGAACTCTCAAGAGTCTTCTCCAACACCACAGTTAAAAAACATCAATTCTTCTGTGCTCAGCTTTCTTTATAGTCCAACTCTCACATCCATACATGACTACTGGAAAAACCATAGCTTTGACTAGATGGACCTTTGTTGGCAAAGTAATGTCTCTGCTTTTTAATATGCTGTCTAGGTTGGTCATACGTTTCCTTCCAAGGAGTAAGCGTCTTTTAATTTCATGGCTGCAGTCACTCCTAAAGCAAATCAGTCCTCAATATTCATTGGAAGGTTGATGCTGAAGCACCAATACTTCGGCCACCTGATGGTTGATGCTGAAGCACCAATACTTCGGCCACCTGATGCAAAGAACTGATCCACTAGAAAAGACCCAGATGCTGGGAAAGATTGAAGGCAGGAGGAGAAGGGGATGACAGAGGATGAGATGGTTGGATGGCATCACCAACTCAATGGACATGAATTTGAGCAAGCTCCGGGAGTCGGTGATGGACAGGGAAGCCTAGAGTGCTGCAATACATGAGGTCACAAAGATTTGGACATGACTGAGTGACAGAATTTAACTGATTCCTTCTCCATGTACACACCATGACCTCTTTCCTATTTCCTTTATCATAATCCTATTACAATAGATAAATGTATCAAACCAACACACTACCTTAAACTTACACAATATTGTGTATCAATTATATCCCAATTAAAAATGGCTTCCAGGATTCCCACCTTTATGCCCTTTATTTGATTTGTCTATTCATCATTCGCTTATTAACTACCTATCAAACAAGCATCCCTGGTGGCTCAGATGGTAAAGAATCCACCTTCAAGGCAGGAGATCTGGGTTCAATCCCTGGGTCAGGAAGATCCCCTGGAGAAGGAACTGGCAATCCACTCCAGTACTCTTGCCTGGAGAATTCTATGGACAGAGGGGCCTGGTAGGCTATAGTTCATGGGACTGCAAAGAGTTACACATGACTGAGCAACTAATTTTATGCATCAGAAATTGTGAAAGGTGCAGTTACTGATCTCACAGATCTTACATTCACTGAATGTCTATTAGATAGGTCCTTAAATACAACCCTACAGCCCATACTGAACAGGCAAATTTAGGTACCTCAAAATCCTGCAAGATACACACAATTTTCCAGTTGATCAGAATGGGACAGAGGTAAGTGCTTAGGTGCCCTAGAGGGAGGTCATCTACTAACTGGTCAAGTAGCAAATTTTTTCTCCTGGGTCTTAAGAGACAAAGAACAGAATCAAATGATGGCAGTCGCTTAAATTGAACTATCTGAAATAGGTTGTCCTAGGGAGGTGGGGGCAGGGAAGGCATCTCACAATTACACACCGATGAGGAAACACAGGGGTAAAAAACAAGCCTACAGAAAGAAGCAAGGGAATGGAAGAGAAAAAGGCAGACATGAAAGACCACAAGCTCCTTGAGACACCATGAGAGACTCCTATTAAGAGACTACTTTGTGTTGGATTAGAAGAGTTCATTTTTCTCGAAGCCAAAAGAATGTAACAAAGGCAAATATAAAAATATATATATTACCACTCCTGAGTGGCTGAATTATGGATGACATTATGGGTAATTTCTTTATTTTCCAAAATTTTTGCCATGGTCCTCTACGGGTCTTAAATTAGATAAATATTCATCCATTCATTCAACAAATACTTATTAAGCACCTAATATGTGCCATGCCCTACCCTAGGTTCTAAATATGTATCCCTGAAAAAAATACAGGCAAGGTCCCTGTGTGCTCAGTTGTCTGACTCTTTGTGACCCCATGCATGGACAGTAGCCCACCAGACTCCCTTGTCCATGGGCTTTCCCAGGCAAGAATACTGGAGTCGGTTGCCATTTCCTCCTCTAGGGGATCTACTCAACCCAGGGATCAAACCCGCATCTCTTGAATCTTCTACACTGCCAGACAGATTCTTAACCACTATGCCACCTGGAAAACTCCAAGGTTCCTGCTATTCTATAGCTATTAGAATTCATAATTTACCACATTTCCTCCCTCCTGCACAAATGTCAAAGCACATAATTTCCTACAGAAACCAAATGACTTCAGATGACTTGCTTGATTTGACTTGTTTCAAAGAGGTAAATGTAGGCACATGTTTCTTAATAGAGTATTTAATATGATTGGAAGCTGAAAACTTTCTCCTAAAGTGTTATATCTTGAAATAAAATGTTAATAAATTTATAAATAAAAATATAAACTTTCTTTGTAGATCCCTACTCAAGTTCACTAAGGTTGTTCACAACCTTGGTTATTTGAGTTGAATTCCTATTGACTAAAAATAACATTTACCTTATGACAGGCAGGCAATAATATGTATGTGCATGTATGTGTTTGTAGAACTATAATCAGTATCAGTCAGTCAGTCAGTCAGTTCAGTCACTCAGTCATGTCCGACTCTTTGTGACCCCATGAATCATAGCACGCCAGGCCTCCCTGTCCATCACCAACTCCTGGAGTTCACTCAGACTCACGTCCATTGAGCCAGTGATGCCATTCAGCCATCTCATCCTCTGTTGTCCCCTTCTCCTCCTGCCCCCAATCCCTCCCAGCATCAGAGTCTTTTCCAATGAGTCAACTCTTCGCATGAGGTGGCCAAAGTACTGGAGCTTCAGCTTCAGTGTCATTCCTTCCAAAGAAATCCCAGGGCTGATCTCCTTCAGAATGGACTGGTTGGATCTCCTTGCAGTCCAAGAGACTCTCAAGAGTCTTCTCCAACACCACAGTTCAAAAGCATCAATTCTTTGGCGCTCAGCCTTCTTCACAGTCCAACTCTCACATCCATACATGACCACAGGAAAATCCATAGCCTTGACTAGACGGACCTTTGTTGGCAAAGTAATGTTTCTGCTTTTCAATATACTATCTAGGTTGGTCATAACTTTTCTTCCAAGGAGTGTCTTTTAATTTCATGGCTGCAGTCATCATCTGCAGTGATTTTGGATCCCAGAAAAATAAAGTCTGACACTGTTTCCACTGTTTCCCCATCTATTTCCCATGAAGTGATGGGACCAGATGCCATGATCTTCGTTTTCTGAATGTTGAGCTTTAAAATTACAGCAATACTCTGGAGATTCTAAAGCATACTGTCTGCTTTCTTTCCACACCCCCCACCCAACTTATTGGTCATATTGTTTTACATCAACCAAATAGGCAACATTTTTTAAAGGCAGCTGTAACTGTGTCAAATACATTGTAGATATTTCTAACTATTTGAAAAGTGTAGACAAGAACAGAACAAAGACAGCCTGTGATGATCTAAAACATATCTCAGGAAAGTTATCCGCCTTGGAAACCTAGAGTTTGCTTTGCGGTAATAACTTATTTTCAAGGACAAAGAGTTTGTATGAAAAGATACAATTTGCTGAGTAATATGAAGCATATAAAGTGTAATTATAGTTTTATCAGTATGGCAAGATATTCTTCAAATAATTTTTTGAAAGTTAACAACAGGATTCTACTTGGTTTTTTGATTCATACTGGCCTTTAAATACAAGCTGTTAACCTGCACTTGTTCCTGGGTATATGCATATCTAAAGAAAAACATGCAAAAGAATTCTTAAAAATGGAATACGCCCATGCACAACATGCAACAATCTTGAAATTGACCAAGAAGTTGGGGTTAAAGGATTTATGTGGGGTCTTTAAATTGAACCCACACCTCCCTTTCCTCTGTAATTGCAGAAAAAGGGGAAATTTGATGAACTTTGGTTTAATTTGTAGTTGAACATAAATAGAATACTACATAGTTTCATCTATCACAAAGGACATAAGTACTGGTAAACATTCATTCAATATAAATTTGTTCCCTATTTCAGATGGGGACTTGTGCCTGGTGGGGAAAAAGTCTCTTTCTAGTCCCTATCAATATCATTTACCTAAGAAGTTTTGGTTTGTTAAGAGAGACACGGAGGAAGGAGCTTTGAAAGTAAGAAAATAGACATTTGTTGAAGATTTAGTGTTTCAGGCATGTTATTGCACCTTATGTCCATTTCTTCATTGGATCTACTCAGCAATTCCATCAGGCAGGTACTATTTGCATCCCTGTGGCTCAGACGGTAAAGCATCTGCCTGCAGTGCAGGAGACCCAGGTTCGATCCCTGGGTTGGGAAGATCCCCTGGAGAAGGAAATGGCAACCCACTCCAGTACTCTTGCATGGAAAATTCCACGGACTGAGGAGCCTAGTGGGCTACAGTCCATGGAGTCACAAAGAGTTGGACACGACTGAGCGAACACATTCATTCATTCATTCAAACAGAGAAGGTAAATAACTTGCCCAAGGTCACAAGGCTGATATACAAAAACGGCTAGGACTTGAATCTCTGAGAGCCCATCTGCAAGCCCCTACTCTAAACTATTATGCTATGATGATTAATTGCAGAAATGAGATATTGTTAAATTTTTTCAGTACCTATTTGTTGACAACTACTCTGCACATAACAGGCTTGGACTAGGTGCTGTATAAATGAGCAGGATGTATTCTTTGCCCTTGAGGAGCTCAAGGTCCTATAGAGGAAACTAATATATTAACAAACGAGTATAAAGTGAGATAACCATAATAGCAAAGGGTATGTACTACATAGTCTGGGAACATCAACAAGAGGATAACCATCTGTGTTTAGCGGCTGGAAAGAGACTTCACAGTGGATAGGGACATTTCAACACTGACTTGAAGGAAGGCTGGTTGCTAGGCAACAAGAGAGGAAAAGAGTTTGGAGGAGTGATGGCAGGGTGGATCCACTGTAGGCCAAACATATGCCACACAGTAATCCACAGTAATCCACAATTATTTAGTGTAACAGGTCACCATCAGCTTAGTGGCAGAGGTAAGGCTAGAAAGTTAGGAAGGGTACACAGTCTAATGAAAAGTTCCTTTGACAGATACAAAGAAACTGTGCTGTTTATCACATGACCACTTAATCAGGCAGAGTTCCGTCCCTGGCTCCCAGCCCTACCCCCACAAAACTGGGGATTAAGGCCGCTGTTGCTTTGTGAACTTTGTGTGTTTTCTTTGGGAAAGGAGAAGTGAAAAAAAGAAGAAAATGTAAAGAATGGCTATTAGCATATTTATGGCATTAACTATAGGTCCTGTCACCAAGGTGGGGAAGATGCTCTATAAGGTAATGCTGCAATTGATCACAATGTCAACTCCAAGGCGATGCCTCAGCATTTACTGCTCACATGAGCAGAAACTCATTGCCTTGAGAACCCCATGAACAGTATGAAAAGGCAAAATAATAGGACACTGAAAGATGAACTCCCCAGGTCGGTAGGTGTCCAATATGCTACTGGAGATCAGTGGAGAAATAACTCCAGAAAGAATGAAGGGATGGAGCCAAAGCAACAAAACACACAGTTGTGGATGTGACTGGTGATAGAAGCAAGGTTTGATGCTGTAAAGAGCAATATTGCATAGGAACCTGGAATGTTAGGTCCATGAATCAAGGCAAATTGGAAGTGGTCAAACAGGAGATGGCAAGAGTGAACATTGACGTTCTAGGAATCAGCGAACTAAGATGGACTGGAATGGGTGAATTTAACTCAGATGACCATTATATCTTACTGTGGGCAGGAATCCCAGAGAAGAAATGGAGTAACCATCATGGTCAACAAGAGAGTCCAAAATGCAGTACTTGGATGCAATCTCAAAAACGACAGAATGATCTCTGTTCATTTCCAAGGCAAACCATTCAATATCATGGTAATCCTAGTCTATGCCCCGACCAGTAATGCTGAAGAAGCTGGAGTTGAATGGCTCTATGAAGACCTACAAGGCCTTCTAGATCTAACACACTAAAAAGATGTCCTTTTCATTATAGGGGACTGGAATGCAAAAGTAGGAAGTCAAGAAACACCTGGAGTAACAGGCAAATTTGGCCTTGGAGTACAGAATGAAGCAGGGCAAACGCTAATAAGAGTTGTGTCAAGAGTATGCACTGGTCATAGCAAACACCCTCTTTCAACAACACAAGAGAACACTCTACACATGGACATCACCAGATGGTCAACACCAAAATCAGATTGATTATATTCTTTGCAGCCAAAGATGGAGAAGCTCTATACAGTCAACAAAAACAAGACCAGGAGCTGACTGTGGCTCAGATCATGAACTCCTTATTACCAAATTCAGACTCAAATTGAAGAAAATAGGGAAAACCGCTAGACCATTTAGGTATGACCTAAATCAAATCCCTTATGAACATACAGTGGAAGTGAGAAATAGATTTAAAGGACTAGATCTGATAGATAGAGTGTCTGATGAACTATGGATGGAGGTTTGTGACACTGTACAGGAGACAGGAATCAAGACCATCCCCAAGAAAAAGAAATGCAAAAAAGCAAAATAGCTGTCTGAGGAGGCCTTACAAATAGCTGTGAAAAGAAGAGAAGTGAAAAGCAAAGGAGAAAAGGAAAGATATACCCATTTGAAGGCAGAGTTCCAAAGAATAGCAAGAAGAGATAAGAAAGCCTTCCTCAGCGATCAATGCAAAGAAATAGAGGAAAAGAACAGAATGGGAAAGACTAGAGATCCCTTCAAGAAAATTAGAGATACCAAGGGAACATTTCAAGCAAAGATGGGCACAATAAAGGACAGAAATGGTATGGACCTAACAGAATCAGAAGATATTAAGAAGAGGTGGCAAGAATACACAGAAGACCTGTACAAAAAAGATCTTTAAGACCCAGATAATCACAATGGTGTGATCACTCACACTCAGCTAGAGCCAGACATCCTGGAATGTGAAGTCAAGTGGGGCTTAGGAAGCATCACTATAAACAAAGCTAGTGAAGGTGATGGAATTCCAGTTGAGCTATTTCAAATTCTGAAAGATGATGCTGTGATAGTGCTGTACTCAATATACCAACAAATTTGGAAAATGCAGCAGTGGCCACAGGACTGGAGAAGTCCTATTTTTATTCCAATCTCAAAGAAAGGCAATGCCAAAGAATGCTCAAACTACTACACAATTGCACTCATCTCACATGCTAGTAAAGTAATGCTCAAAATTCTCCAAGTCAGGCTTCAGTAATACATGGACCGCAAACTTCCAGATGTTCAAGCTTGTTTCAGAAAAGGCAGAGGAACCAGAGATCAAATTGCCAACATCCACTGGATCATGGAAAAAGCAAGAGAGTTCCAGAAAAACATCTATTTCTGCTTTATTGACTATGCCAAAGCCTTTGACTGTGTGGATCACAATAAACTGTGGAAAATTCCAAAAGAGATGGGAATACCAGACCACCTGACCTGCCTCTTGAGAAACCTGTATGCAGGTCAGGAAGCAACAGTTAGAACTGGACATGGAACAACAGACTGGTTCCAAATAGGGAAAGGAGTATGTCACGGCTGTATATTGTCACCCTGCTTATTTAACTTATATGCAGAGTACATCATGAGTAACACTGGACTGAAGGAAGCACAAGCAGAATCAAGATTGCTGGGAGAAATATCAATAACCTCAGATATGCAGATGACACCACCCTTCTGGCAGAAAGTGAAGAATAACTAAAGATTCTCTTGATGACAGTAAAAGAGGAGAGTGAAAATGTTGGCTTAAAGCTCAACATTCAGAAAACTAAGATCATGACATCTGGTTCCATCACTTCATGGCAAATAGATGGGGAAACAGTGGCTTACTTCATTTTTCTGGGCTCCAAAATCACTGCAGATGGTGATTGCAGCCATGAAATTAAAAGACGCTTACTCCTTGGAAGGACAGTTATGACCAACCTAGACAGTATATTAAAAAGCAGAGACATTAGTTTGGCTGATTCATGTCAATGTATGGCAAAACCAATACAGTATTGTAAAGCAAAATAAGGTAAAAATAAAAATTAAAAAAAAAAAAAAACAAAGGTCCGTCTAGTCAAGGCTATGGTTTTTCCAGTGGTTATGTATGAATGTGGATGTGACAGTGGACTATAAAGAAAGCTGAGCACTGAAGAATTGATGCTTTTGAAGTGTGGTGTTGGAGAAGACTCTTGAGAGTCCCTTGGACTACAAGGAGATCCAACCAGTCCATTCTAAAGGAGATCAGTCCTGGGTGTTCATTGGAATGACTGATGTTGAAGCTGAAACTGCAATACTTTGGCCACCTGATGTGAAAAGCTGGCTCATTTGAAAAGACCCTGATGCTAGGAAAGATTGAGGGCAGGAGAAGTGGACAACAGAGGATAAATGGTTGGATGGCATCACCAACTCAATGGACATTGGTTTGGGTGGACTCCAGGAGTTGGTGATGGACAGGGAGGCCTGGTGTGCTGCAGTTCATGGGGTCACAAAGAGTCAGACATGACTGAGTGACTGAACTGAACTGAGCAGAAAATCAGCAGCAGCCTGCGCTGCCCAGAAAAGAATACTTAAAGAGAGAAGTAAGGGAAAGCTCCACTGCAGTTAAAGTAAGTTATGATTTCACAGACTAAAAAGACGCTTGCTGTGTTTACAGTTTATATGATATTCCATCTATTCAGGTTAGCAAGTGAAAATCATGCAATTCTTAGCTCCAAACTCTTCTGAATAGATTTTTTTCTTCCTGTAGGATTTGGTAGGATTGAGACAACACACGAACGCCCATGCATGTCCTCTTATATGTACATGTGGACATACACATAAAGACATTTTCTTCAGAAAAGGAAGGTAAGCTGAAACTGGCCCCAACTTTTGGGTTTACTGTGAAGTTTACTGTGAAGAAACGTGAAGTTTGCCATTTTATAAGAGATCTCTAATTTGACCCTAGATACTTCCTCTTCAGCCTAGTGAAGGAACTGCCACAGGTATGTAAGAGGGAAAGCGTTATTAAAAACTCTATTCTCATAGAGATATGGATGGTCAGCCGGAGTTCTTCCTTAGAGAAAATGAACTCAGGTCTGCCTATGGGATCATAAGCTGAGTTTTAGGTTTTTGTTTTTAATTCAACTGTTTCTAATTTAACTTTCTTTTTATTTTGCTATTTTCATTGGCCTAGATAGATTCATATGTGAGTTTACTTTGATGTCAATCTACCCTCCCTGTGTACTCAGTCATATCTGACTCTTTGTGACCCCATGGACTGTGGCCTGTCAGGCTCCTCTGTCCATGGAATTTTCAAGGCAAGCATGCTGGAGTGGGTTGCCATTTCCTCCTCCAGGGGATCTTCCTGTCCCAGGGATTGAACCCACATCTCTTGCATCTCCTACATTGGCAGGTGGATCCTTAACCACTATGCCACCTGGGAAACTCCATATCTACCCTCAGTTGTTTACAAATAAAATTTCATATTTTTTTAATGACCTGGATATTAGCCAGAGGAAACACAACAAGTTCAATATATACTAAAGAAAATATGGTCTCTGGCTTAGAAAAAAAATATGCTAATGATTGTATTAGTAAAGGCTGTTTTAAAATCTGTCAATATCATAATCAACTAGTTAAAAAGAGGGGGGTGATTCAGCCCTTTTAACAACTGAATGCCTTCCTGGCCCCTCTAAAGTACTATAGATCTTTTCTTTTTTAAAAAACATTGACACAGTTCTTCACAGTCTGATTGGTGTATTAGTCTGTCCCTGAAGTAGTCAGTCTAGATTCATGGTTGTAATAAACAGTTCCAAAAGTAACTATGGTGATATGCTCCACACAGTCAATAAAGAATCAAGGCTTCTTCCAAAGAGTAACTCCACTGTCCCTTAAGGCCTAAGAAAAATCCCATTTAGCCAGTTTAAAAACAGAATAATGCACAGAAGATCACATAGAAGTGTTCTGGAGCCAGCCCTGAGCGTGAGGTCCATCACTTCAGTCTACACTCCATCTTTCAGAATTCAATCAGATTTTTCCAACTGATTATGATGAGGATGGGAAATGCAGTATAGTTGTGAGTCCATAAGGAAAAGGAAACAGAATTTGCTGACACACAGTCATTTTTCCTTATAAAATCCCTTTCCAGTAATTGCTTTGCTTTCAGGACAGGTTTTTAGGAAACTAGAAGGAAGTTTTAGAGAACTATTAAGCAGCACAGTTCCTATAGCTATCAAAACTGAGTTGTTTACTTAAAACTGGTTGAGAAGGTAGATCTTAAGTGTCCTTAACACACATCATTATCATCAGGGAGCAGGAGGTAACTTTGGGAGGTGATGGATATGTCTAGAGTCTTGGTGGTGGTGATGGTTTTAGGAGTACATCAAAAGTCAAGGCAAAGTCACTCAGTCACGTATTTACTCTTTGCAATCCCATGGACTATACAGTCCACAGAATTCACCAGGCCAGAATACTGGAGTGGGTAGCCTTTCCCTTCTTCAGGGGATCTACCCAACCCAGGGATTGAACCCAGGTCTCCCACATTGCGGGCAGATTCTGTACCAGCTGAGCCACAAGGAAAGCCTCAATGTATCAAGTCATATACATTAAATATGCATAGCTTTTTACATGTCAATCATACCTCAATAAGATGGTTTCTTCAAAAAGAACTTCTCCCTGAGCTCTCTTCGGTATTCACACTTACTCTTCTTCAAGAAGAAAAGTTGACAACAGGAATGCAACATTTAGAATCTGACAATGCCATGCTATGTCTGTATTTTCTTATGGCAGTTTGATAGTCTGGTAGAAACAAAGCATTAAGGTTAAACAATGTAGAAGTTAGAGGTGCCAAACATGGGAGGAAAGTCATCACAGGCATTGTCAAAGTTTTAACATGAGACCTTATAATAATCATAAAAAGAAATATATACAGTAGTGACATTTTTTATTACACACAGATTGCATGGGTAATTTGATAATTGTGGGCCCTCTCCACAGGAATGCATATATACATATACAAAGAAATAATGTGAATAAAATTTCAAGATATTAGCATACCCTCAGTTAAGAACTATTGCCTAGACTATAAAGGACAAAGCACTGTGGGACATATACATTTTTATGGCCAAAGAAGTTTATATATTAAGGGACTTACTTTCTTCGGACATTATTTTACATTAAACACCAGTATCAACAGCATCTCAATATTAGTCTAGAAAAAGGGTCAGCAAACTTTTTTCTGTAAAGGGCTAAATGGCAGATATTTTAGGCTTTTTCTGTTCATACTATTTAACTTGCACTAATATAACATGGAAGCAGACATAGATAATTCCAAAACAATTGAACACGACTGTATTCTGACAGAATTTTATTTACAATAGCAAGTAGCAGGTCAGATTTGATCTGTGCAACATGGCTTATTAACCTCTGCTCTAGAGTAACCACCCTTGGATTTTCTAAAGTCTTTACCATGTGATCAACCAAATGTAAGTTTGAATATCTCAAAGATGGAGAGCTTAGTATCTCCAAAGAAAGACTCTAAAACATTAGGACAACATTGAGTATAACCCATGATAACAATCTTTTTTGGGGGGAACATAAAAACATATAAATATCACTTTCATTCAGAAAATATTTGAATGCCTATTATATGTAAGGCCAGTATAGCACTGGAAGACATAGCTGTAATTAATTGAGTAGTCTTTTAATGTAGCGTATTCCCACATTAATACTTTCCCATTGAAAATAAGTGTAATGCATATTAGAAAAATAGCTTACATTGTATGAATTTATAAGGCTGACGAAGAGGCTGGCAATTTAGTTCACGTGAAAAGATTAATATATCCTTATATGGTGCTTTCAGGAAATAGTAAGTACAGAAAAAAAATCTATATATACATGCTGCAAAGATGCTGAACACTCTATAATAATGGACATACTATACGCTCTGTGCATGTTTACCCAAATGGATACTATGACTTCAACAAAGGAAACAGGACACTAGAGCAGAAACAAAACAAATGAGGAGAATAAATACTTATCCTCAAATACAGTAGAGAACAAGAAGTGTTTGCAGAAATAAAATGGATCTAGGAATAAAGGAAGAAAACTATCTAGAGGGGATAAAGAGTTATAAAAGCCAATATCATGTGGTTGGTAATATTATGTATGAAAGCCACCCAGAAACAAGAGAAAATTATGCACCAAAAGAATTATAAAACAGGTATAAAGTTTTTCTCATGGCTTTCCTGGTGGCTCAGCAGTAAAGAATCCACCTGCCAATGCAAGAGACACAAGTTCAATCCCTGGGTTGGGAAAATCCTCTGAAGAAGGAAATGGTGACCCACTCCAGTATTCTTGCCTGGGAAATCCCATGAACAGAGGAGCCTGGTGGGCTACAGTCCACAAGGTCTCAAAGGACATGAATTTGAGCAAACTCCAGGACATAGTGGAGGAGGAGCCTGGTGTGCTGCAGTCTATGGAGTTGCAAAGAGTCTCAGACATGACTTAGCGACTGAAAAACAAAAGTTCTTCTCATGTAACATGAGTTCAGAATCTGGAGAAATAGCACCGTAAGTCATGTAAAATATCGTGAATGAAAAATAAACCCTTGAGGTGGGTGGTACCATATTACTATTCTGGGAGGAAGAAAATTGCATGGCTTTTGGGGAAAATGTCTACCTACAGACAAAGAGAGATATCTAAATACCTGAGAGGGCAGCAGAAATATTCTAATACTGAACTTGGAAGTATAGAAGACACCAGAAGCAGATGAAGGACTGTATATTGTGAAAGGCGGCCATTGATTTCAACAGGAATAAGTAAGGAACAGGGTCAGAAACAGTACTTTGGATCTCAGAAGCAAGGAGGTGATTCAAAAGACAACTGCAAAACACATGATGTGAGGGGATAAGGATCTATACAAAGGTGGAGATGGGAAGGAAGAGATAAACATAAAAGATACCATATGAAGAAGGTATGCAAAATTTAGAGCTTTACTAAATGTGAGGATGAGAATGGCAGAAAGTCAGGCTCTTACAGCCTTAATTATCTTCTACTAAATATCCTTAGCTAACTTCAGTTCAGCTCAGTTCATTTCAGTTGCTCAGTAGTGTCCGACTCTTTGCGACCCCATGAATTGCAGCACACCAGGCCTCCCTGTCCATCACCATCTCCCGGAGTTCACTCAGACTCACGTCCATCGAGTCAGTGATGCCATCCAGCCATCTCATCCTCTATCGTCCCCTTCTCCTCCTGCCCCCAATCCCTCCCAGCATCAGAGTCTTTTCCAATGAGTCAACTCTTCGCATGAGGTGGCCAAAGTACTGAAGTTTCAGCTTCAGCGTCATTCCCTCCAAAGAACACCCAGAGCTGATCTCCTTCAGAATGGACTGGTTGGATCTCCTTGCAGTCCAAGGGACTCTCAAGAGTCTTCTCCAACACCACACTTAGCACATGATTAAAATCCACTGGTCCCAATTCTTACTTTGATTAGGTATATAAGGTTTCAGAAGACAATAAGCTATGGAGAAGTAGATCAAATTTTAATTTATAAGTGTGAATCATATTAATTCCAATTTGCCTCTATGGTCCATAAATCTCTCAGTCTTTCTGTAACTTAGGTTCATGTTCTCTCACTGGGTATTGTTAAATCTGACAAAACATAAACTAATCACTGTAATTTAATAAGGAAGTTTTACTGCCAGCCATCAGTATTTACTTTTCTAAGGGAAAGACAACTGGAAATGGTGGAGTTTAGAGGAGACTCAGAGGAAGCCTTTTCTTTCATACTTCAGCAGTTAAGTAAATCTTTGGTTGTGCTATGGCTGTTATGTTAAAAAAAAAAAAAGTCCAGATAGCATTTTTCAAATTCATAAGAATTCCATAAGTAATTTCACAAGGTTAAATTACAAAGCCAAATTTATAAATATAAATTGCAAAATGATTGTGAATGTATTTTATTCACTGATCACAAAATTACACCATTCTATAGATGTTGCCAATTTTTTAAAAGATTAATCTGTATATAAAAATGTACTACACTTTATTTTAATGCATTTTATTTATTGCTATATATGTGCTCTTGATTTACCCTCAATCTTTAAAAAAGAAACAGGGAGACAGAGGTTAAGTGGGTCATAAAAGATCAAATAGTGAGTTGTAAAGAAGTTAGGTAAGTGCAGAATATCCATTCACCTTCCTCAGAAAAGTGGGGTGAATCACACTCCAGTTGGGTACTCCTGCTTTATCCATTATCCAGAAATTCCTGGAAACAATGCATCTAATAACCACCTCCTTAGCCTCACACAGCATCACCATAAACAAGTAGAGCTGTTAGAAGCCAATCTCCAAACATTTTGCAAAGACATTTTATTGCTAAGAATTCTCTTTGTTCTTTTTCAGATCTGCTGGTCATCTTGTATACTCTCTCATTGATTGTTAATTTTACTGCATTTAGTTTTTATGTCTTTAAACATTGCTTAAATCATGACTTTACATTATATATCGGGAGTCCTTATATATACAAAGTCTAAAACTTTTAGGGATTTTTAATTGTTTTTTTTTTTTTAAAATTCTCACTCATGATCAATTAATTAATTCATGTTTTTGGTGCTGCTTTATTTTGACTGAATTTAACTGGTCAGAAAACTGAAGATCTAAACGGGGGTTGCTTTCCTCCAAAGAGAACTGGTATCCCCTTTTATCAGAAGACAAGGAATACTTAGGCACCTATGACACTATGACACTTAGACTTCTTCAGTGATGTAGAATGAATGCAGAAATCTTTCATCTCTTGCATATTGCAGAGGCAAGGAGAAGATGGGGCAGTCTCAGATCCAAAACTACAATTGAGTTTTGCTCACAGAGCAACTCTAACTTTCATATTTCTTTACCACTCACCTTTAGAAGTTTTGGTTCACTAATTTTCTGTTTCATTAGTCTCCTTTCTGAACCCTTAGAGGCTTTCATTGCTTTCATGAAACATGGTGGCACTTTAACAGATAGTTTGTTTTAATTTATCCATAATCTATTTTTATTTTATTGGAAGAATGAAGTAGAATTCATTCTAAAATTATTGATAATCTCAATCTTACATGCTAACAAGAACTCGTAATTGAGTTATACCTCCTTGGTGGAGGATGTCAGATTTTAGGGAAAGCTCAATGTAAAGCCTATAAACACAAAGCTGAGGCGATGAGTCACAGAATTTGGCCTCACTTTATACCATTGGTACATGCTCATGATGATATTTATGTCTCTACTTTGCTAATGCTATAATTTAGCAGTATACCAACCAGTTTTAAAGCTTTTTTTTTCCTTCCCTATTTATTTTTAACTACCTCCTCTCCTATGCTCTTGTGTGAATGTGCAGCTGCAGTATCTGGTAGTAATATATAAGAGATAATGCTTTTATGACATTCTATATTCAAGGACATGCCAGACATGAACCTAAATAATTCTGATATAGGGCTGACTATGATAAGTGCTATTACAGCAAGTATATAAAGATAAAATGGCAGCTTGGGGGAGAGAAAAGTTCACATGACTGATGAGGGATAAATAAATGTGTTCTCTTATATTTTATTCATCTCTCCAAAATTTGAGAATACATTTTACTGATTTCTTAAATTAAACATATCGTTCCTGTATGATTGAAGGTTCCTTTTAAACAATTCTTTTTGTTCATAGATTGCTTCTGAACTATTTTTATACAAGTTCAAAATCTGTCATTTTTCTTTTAATTTTATTTAAAATAAATGATTAGTGATTATATATATGACTTGAACCAGCTCCTTCCATGTTATAAATTTTGTTTGTAACAATAAAATGAAGCCCATAATACAGCATCAGTTCAATTGCTCAGTCATGTCCAACTCTTTGCGACCTCATGAACTGCAGCACGCCAGGCCTCCCTGTCCATCATCAACTCCCGGAGTTCACACAAACCCATGTCCATCAAGTTGGTGATGCCATCCAACGATCTATCCTCTGTTGTCCACTTCTCCTCCTGCCCTCAATCTTTCCCAGCATCAGGGTCTTTTCAAATGAGTCAGCTCTTCACACCAGGTGGCCAAAGTACTGGAGTTTCAGCTTCAACATCAGTCCTTCCAATGAACACCCAGGACTGATCTCCTTTAGGATGGACTGGTTGGATCTCCTCACAGTTCAAGGGACTCTCAAGAGTCTTCTCCAACACCACAGTTCAAAAGCATCAATTCTTCAGCACTCAGCTTTCTTTATAGTCCAACTCTCACATCCATACATGACCACTGGAAAAACCATAGCCTTGACTAGATGGACCTTTGTTGGCAAAGTAATGTCACCGCTTTTAATATGCTGTCTAGGTTGGTCATACCCTTCCTTCCAAGGAGTAAGCGTCTTTTAATTTTATGGCTGCAATCACCATCTGCAGTGATTTTGGAACCCCTCAAAATAAAGTCAGCCATTGTTTCCACTGTTTCCCCATCTATTTCCCATGAAGTGATGGGAACAGATGCCATGATCTTAGTTTTCTGAATGTTCAGTTTTAAGCCAATTTTTTCACTCTCCTCTTTCACTTTCATCAAGAGGCTCTTTAGTTCCTCACTTTCTGACATAATGGTGGTGTCATCTGCATATCTGAGGTTATTGATATTTCTCCCAGCAATCTTGATTCCGCTTGTGCTTCCTTCAGCCCAGCATTTCTCATGATGTACTCTGCATATAAGTTAAATAAGCAGGGTGACAATATACAGCCTAGATGTACTCCTTTTCATATTTAGAATCTATCTGTTGTTCCATGTCCAGTTCTAACTGTTGATTCCTGACCTGCATACAGGTTTCTCAAGAGGCAGGTCAGGTGGTCTGGTATTCCCATCTCTTTCAGAATTTTCCAAGTTTATTGTGATCCACACAGTCAAAGACTTTGGCATAGTCAATAAAGCAGAAATAGATGTTTTTCTGGAACTCTCTTGCTTTTTCCATGATCCAGCAGATGTTGGCAATTTGACCTCTGGTTCCTCTGCCTTTTCTAAAACCAGCTCGAGTATCTGGAAGTTCACAGTTCACGTATTGCTGAAGCCTGGCTTGGAGAATTTTGAGCATTACTTTACTAGGGTGTGAGATGAGTGCAATTGTGCAGTAGGTTGAGCATTCTTTGACATTGCCTTTCTTTGGGACTGGAATAAAAAATAGAACTTCTCCAGTCCTATGGCCACTGCTGAGTTGTCCAAATTTGCTGGCATATTTAGTGCAGCACTTTTACAGCATCATCTTCTGGATTTGAAATAGATCAATTTGAATTCCATCACCTCCACTAGCTTTGTTCATAATGATACTTCCTAAGGCCCACTTGACTTCACATTCCAGGATGTCTGGTTCTAGGTGAGTGGTCACACCATCATGGTAATCTGGGTCATGAAGATCTTTTTTGTATAGTTCTTCTGTGTATTCTTGCCACCTCTTCTTAATATCTTCTGCTTCTGTTAGGTCCATATCATTTCTTTCCTTTACTGTGCCCATCTACTTCTGCTTTATTGTCTATGCCAAATCCTTAGATTGTGTGGATCACAACAAACTGTGGAAAATTCTTAAACAGATGGGAATTCTAGACCACCTGACCTGCCTCCTGAGAAATATGTATGCTGGTCAAGAAGCAACAGTTAGAACTGGACATGGAACAACAGATTGGTTCCAAATTGGGAAAGGAGTACATCTAGGCTGTATATTGTCACCCTGCTTATTTAACTTATATGCAGAGTACATCATGAGAAATATTGGACTGGGTGAAGCACAAGCTGGAATCAAGATTGCTGGGAGAAATATCAATAACCTCAGATACGCAGATGACACCACCCCTACAGCAGAGATTGAAGAACTAAACAGCCTTTTGATGAAAGTGAAAGAAGAGAGTGAAAAAGCTGGCTTAAAATTCAACATTCAGAAAACTAAGATGATGGCATCTGGTCCCATCACTTCATGGCAAATAGATGGGAAAACAAAGGAAAGAGTGAGAGACGTTATTTCTTTGGGCTCTAATATCACTGCAAATGGTGACTGAAACCATGAGATTAAAAGATGCTTGCTCCTGGGAAGAAAAGCTATGACCAACCTAGACAGTGTATTAAAAAGCAGAGACATTGCCAACAAAAGTCTATCTAGTCAAAGCAATGGTTTTTCCAGGAGTCATGTATGGATGTGAGAATTGGACTATAAAGAAAGCTGCGTGCCAAAGAACTAATGCTTTTGTACTGTGGTATTATAGAAGACTCTTGAGAGTCCCTTGGATTGCAAGGAGATCCAACCAATCCATCCTAAAGGAAATCAGTCCTGAATATTCACTGGAAGGACTGATGCTGAAGCTGAAGCTCCAATACTTTGGCCACCTGATGTGAAGAACTGACTCACTGGAAAAGACCCTGAAGCTGGGAAAGATTGAAGGAAAGAGTAAAAGGGGATGACAGAGGATGAGATGGTTGGATGGCATCACTGACTCTATGGACATGAGTTTGAGTAAGCTCCAGGAGTTGGTGATAGACAGGGAAGCTTGGCATGCTGCAGTCCATGAGTCACAGGGTCAGACATGACTGAGTGACGGAACTGAACTGAATATTTGTTAAGTGTCAAAAACATTGTGGACATTAAATGCATTATTCCATTTAAACAGTCATCAAAATCTCTGGAATAGTTACTAGTATTATTTTAGCCAATTTAACATACAAGAAGGTAAGAAATTTTCCACTGTCCATTTGATCTAAGAAACCATATTCTCCAAGTCTAAGACGATAAGTAGTAATGATGCAAGAGTATTAGATCAGCACCATGAACACATGACTGCATGTTCCACCATAGGAAAACTCACTGAGACAGAATTCTAGTCCAGAGTTGTCCTAAGAGAACTTTATACCACAAATTACCTTTTCTCCTCTCTGGTGCAGAGAGGTTACTATGTGATCAAAGAAGTCATCATAGTAGGGATCATTGCAGACCTCACCGAGGGTAGGTCTGGGCTGCACTATGAACACCTAGGCTTTGGAGGCAAATCGACCCAAGTTCCAGTCCCATCTCTGCTGCTGCTGCTGCTAAGTCGCTTCAGTTGTGTCTGACTCTGTGCGACCCCATTGACGGCAGCCCACCAGGCTCCCCCATCCCTGGGATTCTCCAGGCAAGAATACTGGAGTGGGTTGCCATTTCCTTCTCCAATGAATGAAAGTGGGAAGTGAAATTGAAGTCGCTCAGTCGTGTATGACTCTTCATGACCCCATGGACTGCAGCCTACCAGGCTCCTCCGTCCATGGGAGTTTCCAGGCAAGAGTACTGGAGTGGATTGCCATTGCATTCTCAGTCCCACCTCTAGCCCTTACTAATTGCAAAAAGTTGTTAACCTCTCCGAGCTGTAAAAGGAGAAAAAACATGGACATCTATGATTCTCTAAGTACCTTCAGCTACAAAAAGCAGTAAATGATAATTATATTTTAGGCTGATTCAAGAATGGAAATAATGCATGAAAAGACCCTCATAGTGCTGGATGCATGACAAGCAGTCAAAAACCGAATACTGCAGTACTACAGTTAGATGTCAGTCTTTATATGTTACAACTCCATATAAACTGAACTTTCACCCAGTATACATTCAGATCCTTATTCCCACTTCCCTATAGTAACTAGCAAGCAAGTATTTCAATCTATCACATGGTAGTACATCTGCAAACCAACCAATGCAGTTTGGTTTTATACAGTCTATCCATCCATCCCTTTAAAAGACCTGTATGTGGCATCTATAATATACCTGGTGCTGTTCTATGCATTGGGAATACAACAGTCAACAAAAAAACATGGTTCCTGCCTATAGGGAACTTACAATCTATAAGAACCATTTCCTAAAGGAAAAATCTCAGATAAATTTATAGTAATAGTGGAAACTGCTATGAAGGAAAGCTGCATGGATAATATTATTGACACAATCCTTGTCTTCATAGTGCCAATGGTCTAGCAGAGAATACATCAGCTCAAAAAGCAGCTACAATAAATACCTTGTGATAAGTGCTATAACAGGAGCTGTATAAAGTGCTTGTGACAGAAGACAGGAGAAACTGGCCCAGTCTAGAGAGAGGTTGGGGAATGGGGTGGAGAAGGAAATGGCAACCTACTCCAGTATTCTTGCCTGGATAATTCCATGGACAGAGAAGCCTGGTGGGCCCCAGTCTATGGGGTCGCAAAGAGTCAGACACGACTAAGCAACTATTACTCACTTACTCATTCAGAGATTGGGGATGAGGAAAGGAAGCTTCTCATAGTGATGTTTAACCACAAACAGGTGCGAAGAGGGAAAGGAATGTTCTAGATAGAGAAATTGTACAGTGAAGGCTATGAGGCCAGAGCGCCTAGTGCATTTAAAAAACTGAACAAAATTTAATACAGTTTAAAAGATGATTGAGAAAATGGGGGAATGAGGAGATACTAGCTAAAGGGTACAAAGTTTCAGTTACACAGGATGAATGAGTTCTGGAGACCTAAGGTACAGCATGGTGACTACAGTTAACAATACTGTGTGCTTGACTTGAAATTTGCCAAGAGGGTAGATATTAAGTGTTTTCACTATTAAAAAAAAAAGGATAAAATGTAAATATTGTGTGGTGTTAGATATGCAAATTAGCTTGACTGTGATGATCATTTTACAGTATACACATGTCAAAACAACACCCACACTAGAAGTTATCAGTGATAACAGGACTATGGTGAGTCCACATAAATGATGGTGGACTGAGACGGAGGGGAAGAACAACACATTATTAAGGATGAAGAGATAGACCAAGAGACTCATGGATAGTGAAGTCTGCTAGGACCATGATCAAACTAGGGATGGACAGGAGTACAGTGAGCTGGTGACAAAGGATTGAAAAATCACAGGTAATTGATTAGAACCGTGCCACCCAATGCTGCAGCCACTAGCCACATGTAGTTTCAACACTTGAAACATTTCAAATAAACTGCAGCAAATAAAATACATTTTCAAAATTCATATTTCTTTTTACTTGTTTAATGTAGTACCAATTTAAGGTAGCACCAGTACCAGAAAACTTAAATTTACATATGGTTTGCAAGTGTGACTCAGATTATGCTTCTATTGAACAGTGCCTGATATGACAAAGAAATATAGAGAATGCTTTAGTTGAATAAAATGATGCTTCAGAAGCTAGGGATGTTTTATATATTATACAGGAATACCTCTTGATGCTATTTTCTCAATGTTCTGCCTGTGTGTGCCTTTATCATGTCATAAAGATAAGTAGGAAATGAAAGTGCCAATACTAATGTAAATATGATTGTGATGAAATTGACATAATTACCTACACCAAAACAATCTCTTAACTTGAATCAAATTCTCACTGACCAATATTTCATAGTTGAAAACACAAATACTCTCTTGCCACTACACAAAGGCAGATCTGTAGGCGGTTTCTGGGAGGATCCTAAACTTCTCTGTCACACTGACGTCATTCCTTTGCCCTTGTATTGCTGAGTGAGCTAAGGACTGGCCTGTATTTCCATGAAAGAAAGTGAAAGTGAAGTTACTCAGTCGTGTCTGACTCTTTGCGACCCCATGGACTGCAGCCTGACAGGCTCTTCTGTCCATGGGATTCTCCAAGCAAGGATACTGGAGTGAGTTGCCATTTATTTCTCCAGGGGATCTTCCCAACCCAGGGATCGAACCTGAGTCTCCCGCACTGCAGGCGGACTCTTTTATGAGTGATAAAATATATGTTTGCAATTGGTATCACTGCAGATGGTGACTGCAGCCATGAAATTAAAAAACACTTACTCCTTGGAAGAAAAGTTATGACCAACCTAGATAGCATATTCAAAAGCAGAGACATGACTTTGCCAACAAAGATCCGTCTAGCCAAGGCTATTTTTCCAATGGTCATGTATGGATGGGAAAGTTGGACTGTGAAGAAAGCTGAGCGCTGAAGAATTAATGCTTTTGAACTGTGGTGTTGGAGAAGACTCTTGAGAGTCCCTTGGACTGCAAGGAGATCCAACCAGTGCATTCTGAAGGAGATCAGCCCTGGGTGTTCTCTGGAAGGAATGATGCTAAAGCTGAAACTCCAGTACTTTGGCCACCTCGTGCAAAGTGCTGACTCATTGGAAAAGACTCTGATGCTGGGAGGGATTGGGGGCAGGAGGAAAAGGGGACGACAGAGGATGAGATGGCTGGATGGCATCACCAACTCAATGGACGTGAGTTTGAGTGAACTCTGGGAGTTGGTGATGGACAGGTAGGCCTGGCGTGCTGTGTCATGGGGTCAAAAAGAGTCAGACACAACTGAGCGACCGAACTGAACTGAACTGAAAGCAGACCAAACCAGTTGCATAACTCAGGTAGAGAAGTTCTCTCCATTGTTTAATTTTCTAAAATTCTCTGTGTTAGGACGTGGAGAAAGGAAGAGCAATGTGGTTACGTCAGTAAGAAAATACCATTTTCCCCTGATTTTCACTCTTAAAGTCTTCCCATTCCATTGTTCCCAGGATGAAGTAAAAGAAAAAATGAACAGAAGAGCAAAACTGGAAAGCTAGAGATAGATCATTCAAAACTGTGCCTGAAAGACAAGGTGTAGTTCTGTTGCAAATGAAAACAGTTAATTACTGATTGAAGAATCAGAGCTAATTTTTTAAATCCAACCATCTAAATGCAGAGAAATCCACATATCCTTTTGTAACAGATTTATATGTTTGTAACATGTTCACTGTATTAGAATCTCTGGCAACAAGGTCAGTGAATCTGCATTTTTAACAAAGTCCCCAGATGATGCAAAGGTACATTAAAATATAAGAATGCTAGCCTTGTCAAAACTGCCCATTCTATTAATAATGAACTTGAGATCCAGAGAATCTTAGTGACACACCCAAGGTCACACAACTGAGTAATTGGCAGACCAGGGCTCAAGCTCCTAATCCCTATTTTAAGACTATTTCGAATGACTCAATACTGCTAGGTAATAATCTCTATCAATGGAGTCTCCGTTTCTCCTTATACTTTTGACAGTTTTTTTAAACTGCTTCTTCATGCTAAGCTAAAAGTTTACAAAAGAGTCAGAGAGATTCAGAATAGAAAGTTATCACAAAACTATTTTTCTTGAACAGGGCTCTAGAATGAATCATCTCTACAGCATCCTCATCAGATGCCTGCCCATGTTACTTGTCCAGCCCCTAAAAGCATATGCTCATTGTTACCCATGCTTTAGGCACACTTCCAGTATCTGTATCTCTTAAATTGTCATACCAAGATATATGATGTAAACTCCAGATGTAATCTGTCCAGCAGGAAAAAGAATCCCTTTCCTTGAGAAAGACAAACACCACATTATATCACTAATATGTGGAATCTAAAATATAACACAAATGAACCCATCTGCAAAACAGAAACAGACTCACAGACATAGAAAACAGAGTTGCGGTTGCAAAGGGGGAAGGAAGGATTGAGAGTTTGGGATTAGCAGAAGCAAAATATTATATAGAGAATGGATAAACAACAAGGACCTACTGTACAGCACAGGAAACCATATTCAATATCTTGTAATAACCTATAGTGTAGAATATAAAAAAGAATATATATATTTGTATAAAACTGAGTGACTTTGCTGTACATTAGAAATTAATACATTATAAATGAACTATACTTCAATAAAGAAATAAATTTATAAAAAAACCTGTCCTTGTCCTGGATACCACATTCAGATACATGGGCACACCTATAGGCTCTCTCTTACCTGGACTTTGGCACTTTCATGCTAATTCAGTGTCCTGAATGCCATTTCTCTCTACCTCACAATCAGCCACCAAAGAATTGGTTTTTTTTTAATATAAACCTGATCATGTTATTTTACTGCTTACAAACCTTGCATTGATCCTAATTGTTCATTGGCCTTCAAGGATCTTCACACTTTTAATTTTGTATTTGAATTATTTACAGGCCTCTCTCCCTGGCAATCTGTGATTTCTATGAGGCAGCAAATGGATCTTACTCCTATTTTTACCTATACTTTCCTTGGTCCTAAACCACCTGCTTTTACCTACCCAAGACTTTACCTTTTGTGTGTGTGTGTGTGTGTGTGTGTAAACATATAAAATTGTATATATATATATATATATATACACATAAAATCATTGTTACTGTCTGCAATGAAAATCTCTGTGGAAAGGAATTGAACATCCTTATGTGTGATTATATCTATTACATTTTGAGTTTTAAATAAGGCATGTATCCAACTCATATCTGAATATTTATAACTTCAGGATGCTTGCATTTCAAATTCAAATGGGAACACGTTTTATGAAGCCAATATCCTATTCTCCTGAGATCAAAGTACATTTGTTCTAAATGGGAAACAATTATCTTTAAATTAAGTTATTGGAAAATATCACAGAAAAGAAATTATCTGTAAATTAAATGATCTACAAAAAGGTATGAAAAATAATTTTGAATGAATTTGAAAAATTACTCAAATATGTATATGTAATACAATCAAGCCAATTGTCCCCAAATCAAACAATAAGTTCAAGGATGCAGAGATCATTCGCAAAAATAAAATATCACTATCCTCTGCAAGTAATAAATATCAGGCCTTCTTTGACTAAAATTTTATGTTCTTTTACCAGCTATATTGGGAGAATTCTTCTCTTAGATTGGAATTTCCCTTCTACTTTCTGTGCTATTAGAAATGCAAGTAGATGGAATTTGAAGACACAAAATACCACACACCATATCTGAACTGTTGTAAATGTAAGTAACATGGTATAGTAAGTACATTGAACTAGGAGTCAGGACCCAGACACTAGTTCCAACACTGTCATTTACTACTAGTGCCATAAACTCTTTACCCTCCACATTCTTCAAATGACTTCCACACATTAAGAAAAAATATTATATGGAAAAATCAGTACTCAAAAGTGGGCCTTCAGACTGCAATAATGAGTTATTTCCATTATACCATAATGCCTATAAAGTTTTCATTTTTTTCTTCATAGGTTGATAAGAAAGGGGAGTGTTCAAATTAAGAGAATGTGGACCCAGAAGACCTGTGCTTAAATCCAGCTTTTCTATTTACTAACATTTTCTGTCCTTGCTAACCACTCTGATTCTGGATTTTCTCATTTGTGAAATGGTGAGAATGCCGCTTACAGCACAGGGTAGTTTTAAGAATAAATAGTGCTCATCCTGGTTAATTGTGTGGTTGACATTAACTCAAATCACAATAGTGATTCTAGAAGTACTTTCATAGATTTTAATTTGTACACTAGATGTGCTCTAAATGTGTTTCATTCCAACCATCTGGTCCCAACAAAAGTTGGAAAATTCAGACTTCCATCAATTACAAATTTGAAAGTTTAAATATGAGTAGGTTGGACTACTGATCTCTAAGGTCCATTTGTACAGAAACTAATTTTGCCACTGGTAAAAATTAAATGACTCCATGCTTAAATTAGAATGCCAGAGACATAAATTCAAAGAGCGCCACTTTGTTTTGTTTGTCCCCAAGGAACACTTTGGTGTCTAAACTATGCAATTGAATACAGACAACTACATACTGCAATTCAAAATATTTATTAGTGATTAATGGGGAAATATCTGACAGTTCTACAACCCAGAAACACTTGTGTTCTCATGGGTAATTATAGTGTATTTCATTACGACATGAACTAATTTGAGTACTCAGACAATTCACCATCCTCTTGCCTGTCAAGTTAGAAACTTGGAAGATTGAAACTTTTATCTTACTTGCAAACTAATAAATTAGCCTAAATATTTGAAACAAGACCTCTGGATCAGAGACAAAGACCATTTATTACTCACACCAGACGCAGTCAGAGTAGTGCCTTAGCACCAGTTTCCTGAGCCCACATCCTCCTGGGGTAACAAAGTGAGGGTCAGATGGCACTGGCATGTGCAGCAAGTCACATCAAAGGAGAGGAAGCACCAACTAAGGAGACCCTGGTCTCATAGAGGGCCGCTGCTGAGCCTTTCTTTCTGGAGAGAATGCAACCTCATCTTAATCCTGGGCAAGCACATATCTGGGAAAAGGAAGAAGTCTTTATTTTTATTACCCTCCACTGTCTCCTTGGAGGGAGTGGTCGCTAAGCTTTCCTATCCTACAATTTCTCCTTATACAAACATTCTTAACTGGACTGTAAAGGATCAGAGGACAGCAACCATTCAGAGTCATGAAACAGTCACAAAGAACCGTTTCCCAACACGTCCTTCTACCTATCCACTGTATTAGCCAAAGAGAATTCGAATGTTCAAGGTCAAAATCGTATCCCTGCATTTTAGCTTTTTGTTGGATTGTATGGATACAATGTTAAAGAAAGGCTAATGAAGAAGACTGAGAGGAAAAATATAACTTCAGAAACAGCCTGGTATATGAAAAGGAAAAAAAAAAAATCACAGTGGCCTGGAAGTCAGGAAATCAGAGACCTAGCTAAGATCCTATCTTACTACATGATCTTGGCTCAGTTACTTCTCTGTGGGCCTCAGGTTCCTCATCTGTAAAATTGGAATATGTAAGAGATTCAGATTCATCTCAGATTCAGAGATTCTAAGGTGCCATTCGGCCATCACATTCTGTTCCATCAGTAAGTTCAATCAGTTGACTGGCACTGTGTATATACTGATGTCTGTAAATTCTCTGCATTAGACCAGTAGCAGATTTAACACATGTGTGCATGTGTGTGAGCTAAGTCGCTTCAGTTGTGTCCAGCTCTTTGTGACCCCATGGACTGTGGCCCACCAGGCCCCTTTGCCCATGGCAAAGAATGCTGGAGTGGGTTGCCATGCCCTCCTGGAATGGATCTCACAGTACCTGTTAAATAGCTGTTGCTTGCAGCTAACATATTGCTAAATTCAATGACTTTTATGGGAAAACTATAAATAAATACTGAAAAAATGAATAAAAAATGAAATATACATCACAGAATCTTATGACTGTGTCTATATGAAACTATTTGAATACTTAGAATATCTATTATTCTGCATAATTGAACCTTCTAAATAAAGAAGGTTCTATATAATACACAGATTAGTAATTTTTTTCCAAATATTGAAATGGCATAAATACACTTGGCATTAACATTATGTTGAATATAACAGCTATTCAAATGATGTTTAATGATCAAATAATAATGTCAATGATCAATGTGCAATGATCAATTTACACAAATATTATGAAGTGGAATAATTTTATGTGACACAATGGTGTGCACTTGCTATGAATCCCCCCTTCTGTAGGTAAGCTCTAGTCTTTTCAATGCTCTACTGTCCACCTCATAGTTTTACATTTGCTTATCATCATAAGAGTTTCACTAGCACATATTAAGTGCTCAATAAAGCAATGTTTAAGAGCTCTTTTATCTCCAACTATATTGTGGTGTGCTTTTTGAAACAGGTACCTTTGAATTTAATGACTACACAGTTTATAGGATGGGCAGCATAATGTTGTGCTTTTGAAAAACACTCAGAACAACATGGAACTCTTTCACTGAAACTCCACCCTTTGCTGAGGGTGCAGAGATGTCTGAGACATATTTTACATGAGCTCACCATTTACATGTTGACAGATTTATTAGGAATTTTAGAAAGAAGCCCTACTAAAGTGCATATATCATACATATATACCCTGTAGTTATACTTTGTCTTAAGCAAATACTCACCTCATTGATTTTTTTCATATATAATAGCATGCATCCAAAATTAAAATATAGATTGCAGTAGATTCTGCTGGTCACAATATTTCAAGTCCTTTAAAAGCCAAGAATGAATGTCAAATGATTTAACACTTCAGGATGAAATCAAGATGATAAAAGATGATATGAGTTCTTTTAATGTTACCCAACCTCCCTTATGTATGGATTGGATGGTCTAAAAAAGAGCACTGTACTTATGTGACTCAAAATATATTCATATAAATATTTTAATTTCATGACTAGCTCGGGGATTTAAGAATAAAGCTACGTCACTGAAATTATCGATTCCATAGTATTCCTTTGAGATCCCATCACCAATTTATTATTGTACATAAAGTTTGGGTAGCTTGGTTTGTGGAATATAGTTCTGCTGGGATTAATTTCATAGTCTATCAATACTAAACAGAATCACTGAGCTGGAAATTTTATTTTGCCTTTGCAAACAAGAGAAATGGAATATGAGAAGTTTCTTTCCTCCCTTAACCCAAATGCTTTTCCTCTATGCAGTTCCCAAATCTCTTCTTCAATTTCATTTATATCCTCTCAGAGAGAGAGAGAGAAACTAAAAGTATGTCAAGGTCAGTGCTAGATAGTGATTAATATTCACACACAAGGTTTTTTAATGACTTAACTAAATCCTGTGCAGGTAGAGACTATGAATACATTAGATTCAGATGAGTCTGAAATAGTTTTACAGAGAACCTTCAGCCAAGTGACAGAAAGTGATTTGTGTATGTTTACATCAGATTTCTGTGATAGCAGCAGGATAATATCCAATTTTGTTTGTGTTTTCTTTTTCTAATCAATTCTGTTTCTGCTATGGCATACTTTCATCAAACTTGTTTCTTTGTATGCATACTCCAATACACACTTAAGAGTCTTATACTTTAGCTTCAAATTAATTAATATTATCTTGTATTGAAACTTAATGATACACATTAAAGAAAACTGTTATAGAAGGTGATCTACCTCACAAAGCTTATATAAGGTTCTTATTGCTGTTGTTAACAAACTATAGGAAGAAACTGACCCTATATATATAATGTCTACGTAGACTTTTCCATTCTTCCGTTACAGTTATATCAAAAATAAGTCAGATATAGTAAGATGCTTTCCGGCTCTAAGGTTCTTCCTACATTCAGTGTTTCACTGATAGAACTGAGCCAGGTCTCAAGCCTGTATCTTCTGATTCCTGGGCTTCTGTCAGCATTCAATGTGAACTGAATTTTAATGTAAGCAATATTTTAAAGGTAGACATCTATAAAACACACATACTAAAACTTTTGCAGGGAAGAAAAAAGGCAAACTAAACAAAAAATAAAATCACATAGCTAATGCTCAGCAGAATTCATTAAAAGCTCTAGGAAGTCCTATAGAAAAGAAGCCTGCCCTATTTTGCCCAGCATTCCTCAAACTTATTTGACTCAAAATCCACTTATATACAAGTAATCTTAACATGTGGGGATCTATTGTTGAACAATGGTACAGAGTATTCATATGCTCTCATTTTTTGTCTAGGTCAGGATTTTTTAAAACACTGAAAAACAAAACAAAGAAAATGTTTTAAAATGCAAGCTATACGCTAAATAAGGTCTGAGGATTTAGTGAACAACATGGTGAATACGACTGATAACACCATATATATAATTTAAATTTGTAAAATGAGTAGAACTAAAATGTTGTCATCAAAAAAAGAAATACGTGCAGTGATGGATGTATTGTTTAAATGGAAGGAATCCTCTCGTGATGTATACGTACATCAAATTATCACAATGTACTTACAAATAGCTGTGAATAGAATAGAAGCAAAAAACAAAGGAGAAAAGGAAAGATATAAGCATCTGAATGCAGAGTTCCGAATAGCAAGAAGAGATAAGAAAGCCTTCCTCAGTGATCAATGCAAACAAATAGAGGAAAAGAACAGAATGGGAAAGACTAGAGATCTCTTCAAGAAAATTAGAGATACCAAGGGACCATTTCATGCAAAGATGGGCTTCATAAAGGACAGAAATGGTATGGACCTAACAGGAGCAGAAGATATTAAGAAGAGGTGGCAAGAATACACAGAAGAACTGTACAAAAAAGAACTTCATGACCCAGATAATCATGATGGTGTGATCACTCACCTAGAGCCAGACATCCTGGAATGTGAAGTCAAGTGGGCCTTAGAAAGAATCACTATGAACACAGCTAGTGGAGGTGATGGAACTCCAGTGGAGCTATTTTGAATCCTGAAAGATGATGCTGTGAAAGTGCTGCACCCAACATGCCAGCAAATTTGGAAAACTCAGCAATGGCCACAGGACTGGAAAAGGTCAGCTTTCATTCCAATCCCAAAGAAAGGCAATGCGAAAGAATGCTCAAACTACTACACAATTGCACTCATCTCACACGCTAGTAGAGTAATGCTCAAAATTCTCCAAGCCAGGCTTCAGTAGTACGTGAACCATGAATTTCCAGATGTTCAAGCTGGTTTTAGAAAAGGCAGAGGAACCAGAGATCAAATTGCCAACATCCGCTGGATCATGGAAAAAGCAAGAGAGTTCCAGAAAAACATCTATTTCTGCTTTCTTGACTATGCCAAAGCCTTTGACTGTGTGGATCACAATAAACTGTGGAAAATTCTGAAAGAAATGGGCATACCAGACCACCTGATCTGCCTCTTGAGAAACCTATATGCAGGTCAGGAAGCAACAGTTAGAACTGGACATGGAACAACAGACTGGTTCCAAATAGGAAAAGGAGTACATCTAGGCTGTATATTGTCACCCTGCTTATTTAATTTATGTGCAGAGTACATCATGAGAAATGCTGGGTTGGAAGAAGCACAAGCTGGAATCAAGATTGCTGGGAGAAATATCAATAACCTCAGATACGCAGAGGACACCACCCTTATGGCAGAAAGTGAAGAGGAACTAAAAAGTCTCTTGATGAATGTGAAAGAGGAGGGTGAAAAGGTTGGCTTAAAGCTCAACATTCAGAAAATGAAGATCATGGCATCTGGTCCCATCACTTCATGGGAAATAGATGGGGAAACAGTGGAAACAGTATCAGACATTATTTTGGGGGGGCTCCAAAATCACCTCAGATGGTGACTGCAGCCATGAAACTGAAAGACAGTTACTCCTTGGAAGGAAAGTTATGACCAACCTAGATAGCATGTTGAAAAGCAGAGATATTACTTTGCCAACAAAGGTCCGTCTAGTCAAGGCTATGGTTTTTCCAGTGGTCATGTATGGATGTGAGAGTTGGACTGTGAAGAAAGCTGAGCACTGAAGAATTGATGCTTTTGAACTGTGGTGTCAGAGAAAACTCTTGAGAGTCCCTTGGACTACTGCAAGGAGATCCAACCAGTCCATTCTGAAGGGGATCAGCCCTGGGTGTTCTTTGGAGGGAATGATGCTGAAGCTGAAACTCCAGTACTTTGGCCACCTCATGCAAAGTGCTGACTCATTGGAAAAGACTCTGATGCTGGGAGGGATTGGGGGCAGGAGGAGAAGGGGATGACAGAGGATGAGATGGCGGGATGGCATCACCGACTCAATGGACGTGAGTTTGAGTGAACTCCGGGAGTTGGTGATGGACAGGGAGACCTGGCGTGCTGCAATTCATGGGGTCGCAAAGAGTTGGACACAACTGAGCGACTAAACTGAACTGACACTTTAAATTATCTTACAATTTTATTTGGCAACTCTACCTTAACAAAGCTGAAATAAATAAAAATGCAGAACAAATCTATGTTCCTATCACCCCAAATGAATAGTCATGACAGAAAGACTATTAGTGTTCCTCAAATATCTTTGTGTTTGTAAAAAAATATTTTTCAATATTTTGAATAGCTAAAAGCTTTCCTTATAGATCTGCTAAGGCCATTTGACCAGTCCTAGCAAATAAAATGTTAATGGAAGTGCCTGCTGCTGCTGCTGCTAAGTCACTTCAGTCGTGTCCGACTCTGTGTGACCCCACAGACGGCAGCCCACCAGGCTCCCCTGTCCCTGGGATTCTCCAGGCAAGAACACTGGAGTGGGTTGCCATTTCCTTCCCCAATGAAAGTGAAAAGTGAAAGTGAATTCGCTCAGTCATGTCCAACCCTCAGCGACTGCTTGGACTGCAGCCTTCCAGACTCCTCCATCCATGGGATTTTCCAGGCAAGAGTACTGGAGTGGGGTGCCATTGTCTTCTCCAATGGGAGCTCCAGGTACCCATTTTAAGAAGGTCATTAAGAGCTGGTATGCTGCTTGTGCCTACTCCTATCCCTCGGTAGTGATGTTTCATATCCCAAGTTTGATATGGAATACTTCCAGTGTGGAAGCAGCTGGAGTCCCCGAGCCTCTGAAGAGCACCAGCCTCAGAGAGCTGCCAACCTGCAGAAGACTGGTGTCAGGTATGGGGCCGGGGTGGGGGGGGGGGCCGCGGGTAATGGTGGAGTCTTCCATGGATTAAACCAATGAAATTTCTTCAATATCTGTTAACGCAACATAAAGTAACCTATTTGACCAACGTTGTTGTTGTTGTTCAGTCGCTCAGTTGTGTCTGACTCTTTGCGACTTTGACCAATATGTTGGAATATTTGCCATAGATCTTTTAAGGAATTAACATTTGAAACAAACATTGAAACATTTTGTATCATACTACTACTGATTAAACACCTACTTCCTCCTCAGATGCAATCACTAACTTGATTTGTTGTGTACTCATTTGTTTTTCACACTTTTGCAATATGTTTGTACCAACAACCAGTATGTATGTATATATATATATATATATATATATGTGTGTGTGTGTGTGTGTGTGTGTGTGTGTGTGTGTTCAGGTTTATTTTTAATCTGTGTGAATGGTGTTCTGCAACTTATTTCATTCAAAATCCAGATTTATCACAGATAATATCTAGTTCATTCTTTTAACTTCTGTGCACTATGAATCTCTCAGAACTTATTTGTTTCCTTATTAATGATGCTATTGATATTTTTGATTACTTAAAATTTTACTTCAGTTTAGAGTTTTTCAATAACAAATATATAAAAGTGAAATTTGTGGGCTACAGACTATCACCTTCAATTCTATTACATATTACAAACTGTTCTGCAAAGTGGTTTTAACAGTTCAATTCTACACCAGCAGTGTATCAAGGTGCCTGGTTCCCTACACCATCATGTAGTATCATATATCTGTTATTTTTAATTATTTTTTTTTTTTGCTGATTTCTGGTGTAACTGGCATCTCATTGCTGTTTTAATTTGTATTTTTCCAATTACTGGTGAAGTTGACAATGCCATACTATGTTTGTTGGCTAGTCTATGTTCTGTAAATTTTCATTCATGTGTATTGCCCATTTGTTTCTATTTTGATTAGTTTCCTTTTTCTTATAATTTGTAGAAAATATCTTCTCCATTTTATGGCATGTATTCCTTTCATTTATAATTCTGATGTAGCCAAATATATCACTCTTTTCCTTTGTTATTTCAAGCTTTGAATGTCACTTACATAGTGAAAGTGAAAGCATTAGTCACTCAGTCATGTCCAACTCTTTGCGACCCCATGGAGTGTAGCCCATCAGGTTCCTCTGTCCCCAGAATTTACTGTAGTGGGTTGACGTTTCCTCCTCCAGGGGATTTTCGTGACCCATGGATTGAACCACATTGACTCTAACACAGATGCACCCAGGGGAAAAAAATGATGAAATTTACTCATTTCAAAGTCATATGGATGAAGGAATCAATTAATTCCTGCTGTCTCAGTGCCTAAGGTTTTCCTATAGCTTATCCTGGGTTTTGTTTTATTTCCATTTAGTTCTCCAGTCTTTCATCCAGGCTGCAAGATATATGGTCTGTCTCCCCAAAATTCCTGCTCTCTCCTGCATTGCATGTGGATTGTTTACTGTCTGAGCCACCAGGGAGGCCCATCACTTCCATAAATATTTGTAAAAAAAAAAAAATGGCTTCTATTTGATAGCGTTCTCTCACTTGCTCATTTGCTCAAGAGTATACACTCCCTCTCTCTCCCTCTCTCTCTGGCATTCTGTCTCCTGCTTTATTGATTTGCTTGCTTTGATGAAATAAGATGTTGTACTCGAGAGGCCCATGTGGCAAAGGACTGAAAGCAGCCTTCAAGTAACAGCTGAAGAATAACAGAAGCCTCAGTCCAACAACATGTGAGGAACTCAATCCTGCCAAAAATCATGTAAATGGCTAGGAATTGGAACTATCTAGAGGTAACTTCAGATTACTGTAGTCCCAGCCAACAGCCTATGGGAGATCCTGAAACAGAGAACTCAGCTAAGGCATGCCCATAATTCCTGACCTAACAACAGATCGAGATAATAAATATTACTGCTTTAAGTATTTCAATTTGGGGCAACGTGTTATAAGAAATTAATAGATAATATACAAATTGACATTAAGATATTCTCACATATTTTCCTTGTTTCTTTCACATTAATTCTTTAATCTGTTTGAAATTTTGGTGTAATGAAGGAACCTAATTCTTTTTCACATGAAAGACCAAATGTTTTTTCTCCATGTATTAAGTAAAATATAGTTTACCCTGAGCTATTTGTAATGTCACCTCTGATATAAACCAAGGTCCCGCATACCTTATGTTTAGATAACATATCAAGTCCATCAAGTAAGAACTTGTCTTTTCCCCTCATTGCTCTCCCCAATGTACCCCCAACCTCAAGGAAGGAGGTGAAAAAAAAAAAGAAATGAAGCTTACTTCACCCTCTTTCCATGACTGTAGACTTTCCACTACAAAACCCTAGCAAAGGGAGTTGAAAAAGCCCTAGATTTAAACATTGAAATGTTGGTTTATTCTAATTTCTGAATTGATACAGTGTTTGGTATATAAATAAGTGAGCGACACAGCATTTGACTGTGGATCACAACAAACTGTGGAAAATTCTTAGAGATTGGAATACCAGACCACTGTACCTGCCTCCTGAGAAATCTGTATGCTGGTCAAGAAGCAACATTTAGAACTGGACATGGAACAACAGACTGGTTCCAAATTGGGAAAGGAGTACATCAAGGCTTATTTAACTTATATGCGGTGTACATCATGTGAAATGCATGGTTGGATGAAGCACAAGCTGGAATCAAGATTGCTGGGAGAAATATCAATAACCTCAGATATGCAGATGATACCACCCTTATTGCAGAAAACAAATAAGAACTAAAGAGCCTCTTGATGAAAGTAAAAAAGGAGAGTGGAAAAGTTGGATTAAAACTCAACATCCAGAAAACTAAGATCATGGCATCCAGTCCCATCACTTCATGGCAAATATATAGGGAAACAATGGAAACAGTGAGAAATTTTATTTTGGGGGCTCCAAATCACTGCAGATGGTGATTGCAGCCATGAAATTAAAAGATGCTTGCTCCTTGGAAGAAAAGCTGTGGCCAACCTAGATAGCACATTAAAAAGCAGAGACATTACTTTGCCAACAAAAGTTCATCTAGCCAACGCTATGGTTTTTCCAGTAGTCATGTATGGATGTGAGAATCTGAGCATCGAAGAATTGATGCTTTTGAACTGTGGTGTTGGAGAAGACTTTTTAGAGTCTCTTGGACTGAAAGGAGATCAAACCAGTCAATTCTAAAGGAAATCAGTCCTGACTATTCATTGGAAGGACTGATGACGAAGCTGAAGCTCCAATATTTTGGCCACCTGATGCAAAGAATTGCCTCACTGGAAAAGACCCTGATTCTGGGAAATATTGAAGGCAGGAGGAGAAGGGGATGACAGAGAATGAGATGGTTGGATGACATCACCGACTCGATGCACATGAGTTTGAGCATGCTCCGGGAGTTGGTGATGGACAGGGAAGCCTGGAGTGCTGCAGCCCATGGGGCCACAAAGAGTTGGACACGACTGAGTGACTGAAGTGAACTTGATATATAAAAGTAATAGTTTTTTTTTTAATTTATCTAAGAATAATCAGAAAAATAGTGGCATTGACTTTTCCTCCAGCTGGAAAAATAATTCACCTATTAAAGATTCAGTAGAAGGTAAAAATGAAAAATCAAGTTGCTTTGTGATTATTATTGTGATTATCTTATTGCATAAGATAAGCTTATGCAATGCACACCTTCCCTCCACTCTTACCTCTTTCCTTGCTCTGTAATTGGAATTAAATAATTTAGACCCAGATTCTATGACTCAGGCATAACTACAAGGACAGCGATATTTCTAATGTGTGGCAGCTAAAAAGCCATATGCCATCTCCAGAGTCAGTTACAGTAACTGGATTTCTCTCCACAAGTCTTGGTTCTGCCAGAGTGATTGGATCTCATTTATTCTAAGCTTGGGCTTCCCTGGTGGCTCACAGGGTAAGGAATCTGCCTGCAATGTGGGAGCCCTGGATTCGATCCCTGGGTTGGGAAAATCCCCTGGAGGAGGGAATGACAACCCACTCCAGTATTCTTGCCTGAAGGATCCCCATGGACAGAGGAGCCTGGTGGGCTACAGTCCACAGGGTCGCAAAGAGTTGGACACAACTGAGTGATTAAGCACAGCAGAACTTCTTCATTTTTGTCATTCTGAAACTAATGTCTGTATATCATTTACCTTTAATGTCTTGATGCCTGTCATTGCTGCTACTGCTGCTAAGTCACTTCAGTCGTGTCTGACTCTGTGAGACCCCATTGACTGCAGCCCACCAGGCTCCTCTTTCCATGGGATTCTCCAGGTAAGAACACTGGAGTGGTTGCCATGTTCTTCTCCAAAACAGGAAAGTGAAAAGTGAAAGTGAAGCCTCTCAGTCGTGTCCAACTCTTCGCGATTGCATGGACTGCAGCCTACCAGGCTCCTCTGCCCATGGGATTTTCCAAGCAAGAGTACTGGAGTGGGTTGCCATTGCCTTCTCCGCCTGTCATTGAGTCGAGCCTAAAATAAATGCACTCTGTCTTCTCCAAAATAATTCAATTACATGAATGAGTCTTTCTATTCAATCTTTAAGACTCACCTCAAGTATTAATTCCTCCAGAAACCCTTTCCTAATCAGGCTCGTCCCAGTCTTAGATATTTATCCTCTGTTAACTCCTAGCACTCCTTTGCATCTCTTAGCACTGTGTATCACATCTGACCCTTCACACATTAAGCAACTTATGAAGCTAGAGTTACATTTTGTTCAGCATTTACTGTATGTTCCAGATATGGTAACATATGGGCTTCCCTGGTGGCTCACATAGTAAAGAATCTGCCTGAAATACAGAAGAACCGACTTCAATCCCTAGAACATGAAGATGTCCCAAGAGGAGGAAATGGCAACCCACTCCAGATTTCTTGCCTGAAGAATTCCATGGACAGAGGAGCCTGGCAGGCTATAGTCCATGGGGTCTCAAAGAGTCAGAGACAACTGAGCAAGTACTTTCACTATGGTAATATATGCTTTCACATATATTGACTCATTTAATCCTCATTAAAGCAACAGTTAGAACTGGACATGGAACAACAGACTGGTTCCAAATAGGTAAAGGAGTACATCAAGGCTGTATATTGTCACCCTTCTTAAACTTATATGCAGAGTACATCATGAGAAACGCTGAACTGGAAGAAACACAAGCTGGAATCAAGATTGCCGGGAGAAATATCAATAACCTCAGATATGCAGATGACACCACCCTTATGGCAGAAAGTGAAGAGGAACTAAAAAGCCTCTTGATGAAAGTGGAAGAGGAGAGTGAAAAAGTTGGCTCAGGGCTCAACATTCAGAAAATGAAGATTATGGCATCCAATCCCATCACTTCATGGGAAATAGATGGGGAAACAGTGGAAACAGTGTCAGACTTTATTTTTCTGGGCTCCAAAATCACCTCAGATGGTGATTGCAGCCATGAAATTAAAAGACGCTTACTCCTTGGAAGGAAAGTTATGACCAACCTAGATAGCATATTCAAAAGCAAAGACATTACTTTGCCGACTAAGGTCCCGTCTAGTCAAGGCTATGGTTTTTCCAGTAGTCATGTATGGATGTGAGAGTTGGACTGTGAAGAAGGCTGAGCGCTGAAGAATTGCTGCTTTTGAACTGTGTTGTAGGAGAAGACTCTTGAGAGTCCCTTGGACTGCAAGGAGATCCAACCAGTCCATTCTGAAGGAGATCAGCCCTGGGATTTCTTTGGAAGGAATGATGCTGAAGCTGAAACTCCAGTACTTTGGCCACCTCATGCGAAGAGTTGACTCATTGGAAAAGACTCTGATGCTGGGAGGGATTGGGGGCAGGAGGAGAAGGGAACGACAAAGGATGAGATGGCTGGATGGCATCACTGACTTGATGGACGTGAATCTGAGTGAACTCTGGGAGTTGGTGATGGACAGGGAGGCCTGGCGTGCTGCAATTCATGGGGTCACAAAGAGTCAGACACGACTGAGCGACTGAACTGAACTGAGCAAAAAAGAAACCGAGGCTCAGACAGGCAAAGTCACCAGTCTAATCAGTAAGTAGAAGAGCTGTTACAATAGAATTCTCCAGAGAAACAGAACCAATAGAATATGGATACAGTTGTAAAATATTTATATAGATAGCGATATAACATATTTATGTATATCTATGTATCGAGAGAGAGAGATTTAAGGAATTGGCTGACATGATTGCAGGAGTTAGCAAGTCCAAAACCTATAGAGTGAGCCAGCAGACTGGAAATTCAGGTCAGAGTTGGTGACACAGTCTTGAATCTGAATTCCACAGAGCAGCAGTCTGAAAATTCAGGCAGAACTTCTTTATTCCTGGGGCAGAACAACTTGTTCTTTGGGGAACACTACACTTTACTCTTGAGTCTTTCAACTACTGGATGGTGCTCAACTACTTTATGCAAGATAATTTGTTTTACTCAAAGTCAACTTATTTAAACATTAACTACGTCTTTAAAAAAAAAAAATCCTTCACAGTAACATATAGACTGGTGTTTGACCAAAGGACTGGGCACCATGGCAATGGAGCCATGTTGACACATAACATTAACCATCATAGTTGGAACTGAAACCCAAACTCAGAAATCTCTGCCCTCAACCACTATATTTTGCTGCTCCCAGGGGATTGAGTGTGTGCCTTGGTCATCTATTTCTATTTCTAGTGACTGTTAATACTACTGAATCTAGTAAAGAATAGGCCCTTACTGAATATTTGCTGAATAACTAAATGAACCTATATTGAAACAGTCTTCTGGAACTTCAAAAGGAATCTGAAGAGAGGTATTGAACAAGCTTCATGCTAAGTATTGAAAACACTGAAAATTTTAAAAGAAAAATACAAGAGGTATATTATTCTCCAAATACTGGAGACACAGTGAAGTTTATAAATAAAGAACTGAGAAGAACAAAACAAAGAAATGAAACGTATTGTAGATGTTCTGATTCCAGAAGTAATTAGGGAAAAATAAATCCAGACAGAAAAATAAACAAAAATGACAGCAAAGGGAAGTCACTAGGTGACTCTTAGAAATAGCCTACTAGCTGAAGCTCTGTAAACCCTTCTGTGAAAATCAAGTTTTCATTCTATTTAGACTGCCACCAAAATATTACTGTTGATAAGATTGAAAACATCAGATGGTCACTTATTACCTCCTGTAAAAAATACAACTTTCCAGCAAAATACAAATACAGTGGCCAACAAAGCTTTGGAACTAATGTTAGATAATATCAAAGATCCTTAAAAAAGAGATAAGATAAGTGGAATATTAGCCCCCGAGGAGACACACTGAGTGATAAAAGTTATTGTCAACTCAAATCAATGGAGACAGTAGATCATAGAAGCCCCAATGCCTGAGCCAAATATTCTTTCTGATCTGTTTGAGTATAGGAACTCAGGAAAGCACGTGAAAAGAATTTCAAGTAAGTATATCATCAAAAGTATTATGCTGGCAGATGGCTTATGTTTAAAAAATTGGCCATGACTTACAGAACTGCAAACATGCACAAGTCAAACTTTTTCCCTTTATTGGTTCCAAATTTAAATTAGAAATTTATTATACTTTTCTTATCCCTTGCCCATATTAATGACACAAATAAAAGAAATGTTGCTTTCTTGTTAATTGAGGTCAATAAAACACTGTGGCCTACTTATGTCAATGTCTAGAGCATCTTAAGTCAAACTGTGGAAGTAGTGACAAAGTGGTTCCTTGCATAATTATCTCTGCTTTCATCCTTTTATCAGAGACAATCAAGGAGCAGATATTCTGGCTCTGTTAAAACTAAGACATGGCAAAAGTCCAGAGATACAAGATGAGATTAATGCCAGCCAAGGAGCCAGGCAATAAATGTTCATGTTCCGATAAGTATAAAATTTATAAGCTAACAGTATCCACTAATTATATGCCTCCTCGAGTGTTTTAGCTCGTTTCATTAAAACATGTATTATTAAAATTAATTAGCAAAGATTGTCTTCTTAATCTCCATTGGACAGAAGAAAGTTAAGAAAAAATGTTTAGAATGATTACGGAGAAAACCACTCCGTTTGAAAGGGACCATTTACCCTCCTCATGTACCATTTCAGGACTTTTGAGGGGTTTGCGTTTTATTTGGAAATTTTTTTCAATTTTCTCTACATTTCAAAAATGGTATCCACAGTGAATATCTCAAGCCTCCCAACCTTAATGCAATATTTAGAAATACTCCAAAGAACATCACAGACTTTCACCTTCTCCAGTCTTCTACCTTTATACAAGATCTTCCTCCTGACTTTTCAAGCACTATTTAAGTTGCCACCATCCTTCCATTTGATTAGTCACAAATATTCAGATCATCTCTGATGACTTTTTCTCCTTCCCTTACCAAATCCAAGATGTCACAAAGTTCCACTGATTCCACTTGTGTTAGATCTATTGTATCTGTACCTTGCCATCACTATGGCTAGCATTTAAATGGCACCAACTTATTGATTCTAATCAAAGAGTCATTCTGTTAACATTAGATCATTTTTATTCACTAGCTATCTTTCAGTTCAGTTCAGTCACTCAGTCATGTCCGACTCTTTGCAACCCCATGGACTGCAGCACGCCAGGCCTCCCTGTCCATCACAAACTCCCAGAGTTTACTCAAACTCATGTCTGTTGAGTCCGTGATGCCATCCAATCATCTCATCCTCTGTCATCCCCTTCTCCTCCTGCCTTCAATCTTTCCCAGCATCAGGGTCTTTTCAAATGAGTCAACTCTTCGCATCAGGTGGCCAAAGTATTGGAGTTTCAACTTCAGCATCAGTCCTTCCAATGAGTATTCAGGACCGATTTCCTTTAGGATGGACTGGTTGGATCTCCTTGCAGTCCAAGGGACTCTCAAGAGTCTTCTCCAACACCACAGTTCAAAAGCATCAATTCTTCAGCACTCAGCTTTCTTTATAGTCCAACTCTAACATCCATACATGACTACTGGAAAAACCATAGCTTTGACTAGATGGACCTTTGTTGGCAAAGTAATGTCTCTACTTTTTATTTTTATTTTTTTCAGTTTTATTTATTTTACTTTACAATATTGTATTGGTTTTGCCATACATTGACATGAATCCACCATGGGTATACATGTGTTCCCCATCCTGAAACCCCCACCCACATCCCTCCCCATCCCATCCTTCTGAGTCATCCCAGTGCACCAGCCCTGAGCACCCTGTCTCATGCATCAAACCTGGACTGGTGATTCATTTCACATATGATAATATACATGTTTCAATGCCATTCTCCCATATCATCCCGCTCTCACCTTCTCCCACAGAGTCCAAAAGACTGTTCTATACATCTGTGTCTCTTGCTGTCTTGCATACAGGGTCATCATTACCATCTTTCTAAATTCCGTATATATGCATTAGTATTGGTGTTTTTCTTTCTGGCTTACTTCACTATGTATAATAGGTTCCAGTTTCATCCACCTCATTAGAACTGATTTAAATGTATTCTTTTTAATGGCTGAGTAATACTCCATTGTGTATATGCACCACAGCTTTCTTATCCATTCATCTGCTGATGGACATTTAAGGTGCTTCCATGTCCTGTCTATTATAAACAGTGCTGCAATGAACATTGGGGTACACGTGTCTCTTTCAATTCTGGTTTCCTCTGTGTGTATGCCCAGCAGTGGGATTTCTGGGTCATATGACAGTTCCATTTCCAGTTTTTTAAGGAATCTCCACACTGTTCTCCATAGTGGCTGTACTAGTTTGCATTCCCATGAACAGTGTAAGAGGGTTCCCTTTTCTCCATACCCTCTCCAGCATTTATTGCTTGTAGACTTTTTGATCGCAGCCATTCTAACTGGTGTGAAATGGTACCTCACTGTGGTTTTGATTTGCATTTCTCTGATAATGAGTGATGTTGAGCATCTTTTCATATGTTTGTTAGCCATCTGTATGTCTTCTTTGGAGAAATGTCTCTACTTTTTAATATGCTGTCTAGGTTGGTCATAACTTTTTCTTCCAAGGAGCAAGCATCTTTTCATTTCATGGCTGCAGTCACCATCTGCAGTGATTTTGGAGCCCCCCAAAATAAAATCTGTAGATATCTTTACTATATATATATATATATATATGGCCTCAGTTTAACAGTACTGTTTTATAAGATTCTCTGTATTCTAATGACATAACTAGTTTTTGCATGGTTATAGACACTGCATGATAGTATTGTTCTGTTTGACAACTTTTTCTGTTTCTAAATATGCACATGGCTTACTCATTTTTCTCATTTAATGGCAGTATATTATATCACTGCACTGTTATACCTGCCAATCTTTCAGTGTGCTCCAGACTATGGATAAGTGCCTGTATCTGCATCTGTGAGTGAGAGATGTCCTCCACCCCATCCCCATCCACTAAAAGCCATTCTGGCCATGCTCAGGGCCAATGGGAAGTGATGAAGGATTACCACCATCTTGGAACAGGTCCCAACCTACGATTCTTGGGAATCAGCATACCACAAACAGTATGATTCTAAAGTATATGACCTCATTTTCATATTTTTCCCATGGAGCCATCTCACTCTCAGTTGTGGATGCCTTGATAATGAACCCTTTACTGACCTTCCTTCCTTCCCTGTCTCACTTCACTACTTTCCTTCTGGTATCACTTTCACTTCCCAGATAAACTAATTTTGCTTCAATCCTAGTCTCCAGATATGTTTACTATGAAAATTAAAGCTAAGACATTATCACTCTCTTAACAATTCCCCCAACATAGCAATTTTATTTCCAATTTGTTGTACATTGAGCAGCTATAAATATCTTTGTACATAAGAATCTTGTTTTCCCCCTTTTGAGTCACTTTCTTGAGCTACATTTTCAAAACTGGGATTTCTGGGTCTGAGAATATCTATCTATTCATGTCCTTTGAACTGCATATTACCAAACATTGTACCTTGACAAGATTGTGACAACTTCTAAACTATCAGAAAAATTTGCATATTTGATTTGTTAGGCCTCACTGTAGAGTTGCATGAGTTTTACCTTTACCTTTTGTTAATTTAGTAGGCATGTGGTGATACCTACCTATCTCTCCCAGTAGAATCTAAATTCCTTGTGGACAGGAATAGGGTCTTACTCACTGTTATACCCCTATAATCTGATGTGTAATTGGTATTTAATAAACATTTGTGAAATGAATTAATTAATTACTGAATCTTAGCTATTTCCTTTGGCATTTCTTTGATTATTATTAATGAAACAGTAAATATTTCTGAAGTAGCAAATAGGAAAAGGGGTGGAGTAATTATTCTTTTGGCCCCTTCAACTCCTTTGCTAATGTCAAAATAGATAGTGTAACAAAATTGTAAACTAATTAGATACTGTAGTTGTCCTTCACAGGAAAATAAAAACTGAATCAAGAATTCTTGAACCCCGTTTTGTTTTATTGTTAATATTCATTATTTCTCACATTCTTTGTATGAGAGAATGTTAAAATATCCTGAATGTTCCTCCACAGTCTTATGCAAATTTGGAGAACATTACTGGGTCACTAGTATAAACTCCCCTCTCTCAATGTGGTCCCTTGGTTGACTCCTAGTATTCTCAGAATCAAGAATCAAGATATTTCAAAATGAGAGTATCCCAGATCAGCAACAATCTTTTCTCTCAAAATTCAAGAAAAATAGAATTCTAGTCTTGGGTCAATCACTGTTTCCACCTCCTTTTATGGGAGTAAGGCTTATTTTACCAGTGGAGGATCAAACATAACAAAGGAAATCATCTAACAAGTAGGCTGCCTATGGCCCAGATTGAAGTTAACAGGCTGAACTCAAATAGCTGCAAATTGGACTCTGAGAAGTATATATGGAGCAGAAAAGAAAGTACAGTAAAGGGAATAGACAGAGTTAAGTGCAGTTGAGGAGACATCAAGGATCAAGGGTCACAATTTAGAAAACAGTCAAGCCAAAGAGGCAAAAAAGAAAGGCATTCATTCCTTCATCAAATATTGTTAATATTTCTTGATTCTGGAGACAAAGAAGAATATAATAGAGGCATGAATCCTGACCTCATAATTACATTCTAGTTGAGATATCAGACAATAACCAAGTATGTTGACAATTAAAATAATTGTAAGACTGAACACATGCTACAAAGGAAGTAAATAAGGGTATTTATAAGAATAATAACAGAGCAAAGTCTGTTTAGATATTACAATCATGAATAGCCTCTCTGAAGAGATTATCATTAATAAAAGAAACAAGCCATGCAAGAAATGGCAGAAAGAGCATTTCAAGGAGATGAAACATGATAAGTCTTAAAGCAGAAAAGAGTTTAGCATATCCAAGAAACTGAAGATAGACCAGGCTAGCTAGAGCTCTGTAGGTAAGAGGGAGACCAGTTTAAAAAAAAAAAAAAAAAACAGAGAGGCAAGGAGCCAGATTAAAAGTTGGAATTGTATTCCAAGTTCAATAGGAACCATTAGAGAACGTTATGAAGTTTAGTACCATGATCATATTTATATTTCTAAAGATGACTTTATTTTAGTCTGTTCAGGGTTCTATAATATACAAAAATACCACAAAGTAGTGGATTATAAACAGCAAACATTTATTGCTCACAGTTCTGGGGGCTGGGACATCCAAGACCAGGGCACTGGCTGATTTGATGCCTGGTGAGAAAGCTCTTCAGGATTCCATACTGCTATCTTTTTACTACAACCTCACATGGCAGGAGGGGCCTCATTATAAGGGCACTAATCACACTCACACACGTCGCGGTGGTGCACAAGTGCGGCCAACAGGAGCTACCCCATGTCCGAGGTCAGGGGCAGTGGCCAAGAGGACCTACCCCATGTCCGAGGTAAGGAGCAGCAGCGGTGCTTTGCTGGAGCAGCCATGAAGAGATAACCCACATTAAAGGTAAGAGAAACTCAAGTGAGACGGTAGGCATGGAGAGAGGGCATCAGAGGGCAGACAGACTGAAACTACAATCACAGACAACTAGCCAATCTGATCACATGGACCACAGCCTTGTCTAACTCAATGAAACTAAGCCATGCTGGATGGGGACATCCAAGATGGATGGGTCATGGTGGAGAAGTCTGACAGAATGTGGTCCACTGGAGAAGGGAATGGCAAACCACTTCAGTATTCTTGCCTTGAGAACCCCAGAAAAAGTATGAAAAGGCAAAAAGAACACTGAAAGAGGAACTCCCCAGATAGGTAGGTGCCCAATATGCTACTGGAGATCAGTGGAGAAATAACTCCAGAAAGAATGAAGGGAGTGGATGGGACTGGTGATAGAAGCAAGGTTCGATGCTGTAATATTGCATAGGAACCTGGAATGTTAGGTCCATGATTCAAGGCAAATTGGAAGTGGTCAAACAGATGACAAGAATGAACATTGACATTCTAGGAATCGGCAAACTAAGATGGACTGGAATGGGTGAATTTAAATCAGATGATCATTATATCTACTACTGTGGGCAGGAATCCCTTAGAAGAAATGGAGTAGCCATCATAGTCAACAAGAGTCTGAAATGCAGTACTTGGATGCAAACTCAAAAACGACATAATGATCTCTGTTTGTTTCCAAGGCAAACCATTCAATATCACGGTAATCCAAGTCTATGCCCCAACCAGTAACAATGAAGAAGGTGAAGTTGAACAGTTCTATGAAGACCTACAAGAACTTCTAGAGCTAACACCCAAAAAAGATGTGCTTTTCATTACAGGGGGCTGAAATGCAAAAGTAGGAAGTCAAGAAACACCTGGAGTAACAGGAATATTTGGCCTTGGAGCACAGAATGAAGCAGGGCAAATGCTAATAGAGTTTGGCCAAGAGAACGCACTGGTCATAGCAAACACCCTCTTCCAACAACCCAAGAGAAGACTCTACACATGGACATCACCAGATGGTCGACACCAAAATCATATTGACTATATTCTTTGCAGCAAAAATGGAGAACATCCATACAGTCCACAAAAACAAGACCGGGAGCTGACTATGTCTCAGATCATGAACTCCTCATTGCCAAATTCAGACTGAAATTGAAGAAAGTGGAGAAAACCACTAGACTATTCAGGTATGACCTAAATCAAATCCCTTATGATTATACAGTGGAAGTGAGAAATAGATTTAAGGGACTAGATCTGATAGACAGAGTGCCTGATAGAGGTTTGTGACACTGTACAGGAGACAGGAATCAAGACCATCCCCAAGAAAAAGAAATGCAAAAAAGCATAATGGCTGTCTGTGGAGGCCTTACAAATAGCTGTGAAAAGAAGGGAAGTGAAAAACAAAGGAGAAAAGGAAAGATATAAGCATCTTAATGCGGAATTTCAAAGAATAGCCAGGAGAGATAAGAAAGCCTTCCTCAGAGAAATGCAAATCAAAACCACAATGAGGTACCACTTCACACCAGTCAGAATGTCTGCGATCCAAAAATCTGCAAGCAATAAATGCTGGAGAGGGTGTGGAGAGAAGGGAACCCTCCTACACTGTTGGTGGGAATGCAAACTAGTACAGCCACTATGGAGAACAGTGTGGAGATTCCTTAAAAAATTGCAAATAGAACTGCCTTATGACCCAGCAATCCCACTGCTGGGCATACACACTGAGGAAACCAGAATTGAAAGAGACACATGTACCCCAATGTTCATCGCAGCACTGTTTATAATAGCCAGGACATGGAAATAACCTAGATGTCCATCAGCAGATGAATGGATAAGAAAGCTGTGGTACATATACACAATGGAGTATTACTCAGCTGTTAAAAAGAATACATTTGAATCAGTTCTGATGAGATGGATGAAACTGGAGCCGATTATACAGAGTGAAGTAAGCCAGAAAGAAAAACACCAATACAGTATACTAACACATATATATGGAATTTAGAAAGATGGCAATGATGACCCTGTATGCAGGACAGCAAAAAAGACACAGATGTGTATAGTGGACTTTTGGACTCAGAGGGAGAGGGAGAGGGTGAGATGATTTGGGAGAATGGCATTGAAACATGTTATAATATCATGCAAGAATCGAATTGCCAGTCTATGTCCGATGCAGGATACGGCATGCTTGGGACTGGTACACGGGGATGACCCAGAGAGATGTTGTGGGGAGGGGGGTGGGAGGGGGGTTCATGTTTGGGAATGCATGTACACCCATGGTGGATTCATGTCAATGTATGGCAAAACCAATACAGAATTGTAAAGTAAAATAAAAAATAAAAAAGAAAGCCTTCCTCAGCGATCAATGCAAACAAATAGAGGAAAACAATAGAACGGGAAAGACTAGAGATCTCTTCAAGAAAAGTGGAGATACCAAGGGAATATTTCATGCAAAGATGGGCTCAATAAAGGACAGAAATGGTAGGAACCTAACAGAAGCAGAAGATATTAAGAAGAGCTGGAAGAATACACAGAACTGTACAAAAAAGAGCTTCACGACCCAGATAATCATGATGGGGTGATCACTCACACTCAGCTAGAGCCAGACATCCTAGAATGTGAAGTCAAGTAGGCCTTAGGAAGCATCACTATGAACAAACCTAGTGGAGGTGATGGAATCCCAGCTGAGCTATTTCAAATCCTGAAAGATGATGCTGTGCAAGTGCTGCACTCAATATGCTAGCAAATTTGGACAACTCAGCAGTGGCCACAGGACTGGAAAAGGTCAGTTTTCATTCCAACCCCAAAGAAAAGCAATGCCAAAAAATGCTCAAACTACTGCACAATTGCACTCACCTCATACGCTAGTAAAGTAATGCTTAAATTTATCCAAGCAAGGCTTCAGCAATACGTGAACCGTGAACTTCCAGATATTCAAGCTGGTTTTAGAAAAGGCAGAGGAACCAGAGATCAAATTGCCAACATTTGCTGGCTCATCGAAAAAGCAAGAGAATTCCAGAAAGACATCTATTTCTGCTTTATTGACTATGCCGAAGCCTTTGACTGTGTGGATCACAATAAACTGTGGAAAATTCTGAAAGAGATGGGAATACCAGACCACCTGATCTGCCTCTTGAGAAACCTATATGCAGGTCAGGAAGCAACAGTTAGAACAGTTAGACATGGAACAACAGACTGGTTACAAATAGGAAAAGGAGTACGTCAAGGCTGTATATTGTCACCCTGCTTATTTAACTTATATGCAGAGAACATCATGAGAAACGCTGGACTGGAAGAAGCACAAGCTGGAATCAAGATTGCTGGGAGAAATATCAATAACCTCAGATATGCAGATGACACCACTCCTATGGCAGAAAGAGAAGAAGAACTAAAGAGCCTCTTGATGAAAGTGAAAGAGGAGAGTGAAAAAGTTGGCTTAAAGCTCAACATTCATAAGATCATGGCATCTGGTCCCATCACTTTATGACAAATAGGTGGGGAAACATTGGAAACAGTGGCTTACTTTATTTTTCTGGGCTCTAAAATCACTGCAGATGGTGACTGCAGCCATGAAATTAAAAGACGCTTACTCCTTGGAAGGAAAGTTATGACCAACCTAGATAGCATATTAAAAAGCAGAGACATTACTTTGCCTACAAAGGTCCATCTAGTCAAGGCTATGGTTTTTCCAGTGGTCATGTATGGATGTGAGAGCTGGACTATAAAGACAGCTGAGCACCAAAGAATTGATGCTTTTGAACTGTGGTGTTGGAGAAGACTCTTGAGAGTCCCTTGGACTGCAAGGAGATCCAACCAGTCCATCCTAAAGGAGATCAGTTCTGGTGTTCTTTGGAAAGTCTGATGTTGAAGCTGAAGATCCAATACTTTGACCACCTGATGTGCAGTGCTTACTCATTTGAAAAGACCCTGATGTTGGGAAAGATTGAGGGCAGGAAGAGAAGGGGACGACAGAGGATGACATGGTAGATGGCATCACCGACTTAATAGACGAGTTTGGGTGGACTCCAGGAGTTGGTGATGGACAGGGAGGCCTGTTGTGCTGTGGTTAATGGGGTCACAGAGTCGGACATGACTGAGTGACTGAACTGAACTGATCACACTCATGAGGACATCTCTCATTACGTAATCACCTCCCAAAGACCCCACCTCTTAATACCATCACCTTAGGGGTTAGAATTCAACATAGCAATTTTGAGTGGAGACAAATATTCCATATATAACACTCTGGCTATGGCATGGAGAATGACTGGAAGGCAGGCAAGAATGGAAAGAGGAAGACCAAGTACAGAGCTAATATAATATTACAAGTAAAATACCTTTCCATTAAGAATATTGACGATGGAAATGGAGAAAAGGAGGATATACAAAATTCATCCTGGAGATATATTAATAATACATAAATTTTATATGTTTTGTTCAACACTTCTTAAAAGGCCTACCTCCAACTACAGTCACATATTGATGATTAAGACTTTAACATAGGACTCTTGGGGGTCACAGTTCAGCCATAATAAGCATTTTATATATATCCATTGTAATTGATGAAACCACTTCAGGAAAGAATATAAAGAAAAAAAATCCTAGAACTGAACCCTGAAGAACCCCAATATTTAGACGAGAAACTGGCAGCAAAGGGACTGAGATTACATATTCAGTGAGATAATCAGGAGAGTATTGTTTTAAAGAAGTCAAGAATGAATCATGTTTCAAGTAAAGACTGGTCAACCTGACAAATGATTTCAAAGATTGAGTAAAATGGGACTGAGATGTGTCCTGTGGGTTTGTGACAAGGAATGTGTTTGTGATTTTGACTCAACAATTGTAGTGGGGGTAGGGGCAAAAAGACGAGGTTCAATACTGCGTGTGAGATGAAATCAGAGACAAGAAATGTGTCTCTTTTGTGTATAATTTTATCATAAAAACATAATATTTATAATAATGAAAATAATAAAGCAAAGAAACATGGGTTGATAATTGACAAATAAGGCCTTGAGAAAGCAAATGAGGATGGGATTCAGAGGGCAAGGAGCGAAGTTGGCCTTTGATATGAGAAAGCCATCTTTTTCTGTTGTAGCAGAAGGAAGGAAAAAAGGGACATAGCTACAGATGGTAAGTATTTTTATAGGCCTGATAGTAGGAAAATGAGCTATGCCTCTGACGGTTTTACTTTTCCAGCAAAATCTGATACAATGTCATCACTCAAGAATGACAGTGGGAAAAGTACTATACGTGAGAATGACCAAGAGAGTACCTGGAAGCTTGAAATATCTGCCTATAGATGACATTTAGTCTCCTCGCTGTTATTTCACAGCTTTATGGGCTTACTCCTTACAGGCAGCATCCCTGGTTCCCTGCAGGGCACTGATACTTTGCAAATTGTTCTTCGGGGTTAAGTAGAGAGAAAAGCTTGAGTGAGAGCCTTTAAAACAAGTAAGATAATAAAAGAAAAAATTAACTTTTATTACATTCAAAAACAGTAACTTCAAAAGCAATTAAATCGAAAACTACACTTATTGAGTTAACAAATCATGAGTTAAAAACAATTTAATTTTTAAAGACTTTCATTGAGTTAAAAAAAGAGTGAAACTACTTTATTAATCTAATTTTTTTGAAGTCAGTGTTTTGGAACTCAATAAACATGTTTTTATTAGTTTCATTTTCCTAAGCTCTCTTCCATACTCAGTCACATCCCCTTTGCCAATACAGCCCTGTAAATAGGGCAGATTCTACGTATGAAAGTAACATTTTTCATGTTCTTCTCTGACATCTTTTTTTTTTCTATTCCTTCCTCCAAAGGTCTTATTGGTCAGTTTATTTTGACCCCTGTCCTAAGCCACGTGTGTGTGTGTGTATGTGTGTGTGTGTGTGTGTACTGTTTGCTGTGCCAGTTATTAAATGTATCAGTCAGGGTCCATTCAGATGACACACAGAAACCATACCAGTACTTCCATTAAGAGAGTTATAAAGAATTGTTAAGTAGTTAAACATGGTTAACTTCTAGAAGAGATATAAGAGACTCTAGGGTTGAGGGAGACAGAGCAAGAAGGAACTGAGAAATTTAAAAGAGGCTTTCCCCAAGGCTAGATTCAGACATCTGACAGGAGGGATATGACTTCTCCAGAAACACACAGTATGCCAGTGCAGGAACACTTGCCAGAGGCCAAAAGCTACATCTCAGTCTCGGGGCAATCCATCACTGGATGGAGTAGAAACCAGCTGGAAAGCACGGGCCACAGCTGAACTGTGATGGCAAAGAACCATACCAGAAGAACTGGGCCACTGCTCAACAGTGAAGTCTACTAAAGTTAACACTATCAGCACGCTGACACTAATCCCAATGGTAAACAGCACTCAGAAAGGCTTCCTCCTTCTCTAGTCCAGCGGTGTTCCTCTAGCGCCCTCTATTGGTATAACCTAGCAACAAGTCAGCTGGCACAGGAAAAACATCTGCATAGTCCAATACCATGTGAGAGTTGGACTATAAAGAAAGCTGAGCGCTGAAGGATTGATGCTTTTGAACTGTGGTGATGGAGAAGACTCTTGAGAGTCCCTTGAACTGTAAGATCAAACCAATCCGTTCTAAAGGATATCAGTCCTGAATATTCATTGAAAGGACTGATGCTAAAACTGAAACTCCAATACTTTGGCCACCTGATGCAAAGAACTGACTCATTTGAAAAGACCCTGATGCCAGGAAAGATTGAAGGCAGGAGGAGAATGGGATGACAGAGGATGAGATGGTTGGAGGGCATCACCAACTCAATGGACACGAGTTTGAGCAGGCTCCGGGAGTTGGTGAAGGAGAGGAAGCCTGGCATGCTGTTGTCCATGGGATCACAAAGAGTCACGACTGAGCAAATGAACTGAACTGGACTGAGTCCAATTCCAGTAACACAAAGGAAGGCAAAGAAGTGTGGATTCAGATATGAGAGAAAATAAATTAATAACTATCACATTAAGCAACTGTCTCTCCGTTCCAATCTACTCTTCTGCCATTTAGGAGTTGGGGCTGGTGTCTCCCTCTGCCAGATGATATATAAAGACTTTTAGAAATGAAAGGACCATCTAGTTTCATTCCCCCCACCTTCATTTAAGTAAGGGGAAGACTGATATTTAGGTAAGGTGACATGTCCAATATCTCATGCTTGATCATTAGGACAGCAGATTTTCTGATCTCCAGAACTGTGGTTTTCCCAATGATCCTTTCTACCTCCACTAGTAAGTCAACATTTTTAAAACACCACCTTATATGTTTATGCTCTCTTGTCAATATTAGTACTTTTTTCAGTCATCTACTTAGGACAGCAAATCTAACTTTTACAAACAAGTACAAAACACACTTGCAAATCTTTTGGAGAAATTTCCAATAGCTGCAAAGAAAAGCTGTCATTGTGTTATATCCAAATAGATTTTTAAACTTTGGAAAAGAAAAATAAACAGTTTATATTTTTTAAATGAAGTCTTAGCTAGGCAGATGAGGGTTGATAGCTTGGTTAAGTAATCTTAAATGGCTTCATGTAAAAGGAATTTTAAGAATGAGTTGCATAGCAGCTGGTACTGGTTACTCTGGTTGCAAAAGTAAACTTGATCCTGAGTTGTGAATAGGAGGTAATGTTGGATATTTGCCACTGTGTTATTCCTATAGCTATTTTAAAGTGTTTAAATAACCAGGAGAGAAAACAGAGGATAACATTCAGGGCTTCAGCAGGTCTGTCTGCAGAAAGAAACAGAATTTGCTGAGGAAAGCTACTTCTAGTGCTCATTAGCAGAGAGGCAAAACTGATACACTGCCTTGATAAAACAGCCGGGATGAAAGCCTGCCTACAGGGGCTTTTGAATACCCAGAAGCAGCTGATATGAGCCAGACTGGAAGTAGGGAAGCAAACCAAGGTGACAGACTTTCATCCAGAGGCTGCTTTGTCCCCATGAAGACCAGATCTTTGTGTCAGCTCAGTCTGGAAAGGTCTTTGGTCCTGCACGACAACATAACCAGCTGTCTGGTTGGGATGGGGAGGGTTCCCTTTGCAGGAAGAACTAAAGCACCCTGGGAAGTCCTCCATCTCCTCTGTTTTTAGGCATTCTGTTTTCCCCAAGGCATCTGTGTGCAGGAGACCAGAACAAAAGAAGCGAAGGTTTTAGAATTTAGATAGATCTAGATGGGCTTCTTTGGTAGCTCAGTGGTAAAGAATCCACCTGCAATACAGGAGACATGGGTCAGGAAGATCCCTAGAGAAGGAAATGGCAACCCACTCCAGTATTCTTGCCTGAAAAATCCCATGGGCAGGGGAGCCTGGCTGGCTACAGCCCCTGGGCTTACAAGAGTCGGACATGACTTAGTGACTAAACCACCACTATCAGATTCAAATCTAGGCTCTACAAATGACTTAATCTCTTGGAGTTCAACTTCTTATGAATAAAATGCCTATTTGTAGGTTTATAGGGAAATGAAATAAGATGTGGAAGTAAAACATCTAGATCCATGCCTAGTGTACTGATGCTTTGTAAATTATAGTTGATGCTACTGTTACTATTACTATTGGACTATCACAACTACTCTGAAGTTTAAAAAGTCCCTTTGTAAAAGGAGAATCATGACAAAGTGAGCTTATGGAGCTGGATCTCTAATATCAGGGAAAAGACTGGACTGAGCACAAGCACACACACAAACCTCCATTGTACTCCCATCCCACACAGACCTCCGTGGCCAGCTCCCACCCCCTCAAGTATGAAAGATAGAGAGGCTGTGCTATTAGTGAGATTAAAATATGCTTTTATAACAGAAACAAAAAAGATAACAAGATAAAAACTAAAAGAAATACAAAGTATTTAAAACCAATGCTCAAACATGAAATGCTAAGTGGAAATAATGGTTTTGAAGAGACTTTATAGGACCTACCACTATGAAGGGCCTTAGGAAGCATCCCTACGAATAAAGCTAGTGGAGGTGATGGAATTTCACCTGAGCTATTTCAAATCCTCAAAGGTGATGCTGTTAAAGTGCTGCACTCAAAATGCCAGCAAATTTGGAAAACTCAGCAGTGGAAAAGTTTTCATTCCAATTCCAAAGAAGGGCAGTGACAAAGAATGTCCAAACTACCATACAATTATGCTCATTTCTTGGCCTAACAAGGTTATGCTCAAAATCCTTCAAGCTAGGCTTCAACAGTATGTGAACCGAGAAATTCAAGGTGTAAAATCTAGATTCCGAAAAGGCAGAGGAACCAGAGATCAAATTGGCAACATCTGCTAGATTAAAGAAAAAGCAAGAGAATTCCAGAAAAACATCTAATTCTGCTTCATTAACTATGCTAAAGCCTTTGAGTGTGTATATCCCAACAAACTGTGGAAAATTCTTAAAGAGTTGGGAATACCAAACCACCTTACCTGCCTCCTGAGAAACCTGTAGGCAGATCAAGAAGCCACCATTAAATCAGACATGGAACAATGTACTGGTTCAACATTGGGAAAAGAGTACATCAAGGCTGTATATTGTTACCCTGCTTACTTAATTTATATGCACAGTACATCATGTGAAATACCAGGCTGGATGAATCAATCTGGAAACAAGATTGCCAGGAGAAATATCAATAACCTCAGCTATGCAGATGACAGCACGGTTATGGCAGAAAATGAAGAAGAACTAAAGAGCCTCTTGATGAAAGTGAAAGACGACAGTGAGAAAGCTGGCTTAAAACTCAACATTTAAAAAATGAAGATCACGGCATCCAGTCCTATCACTTCTTGGCAAATAGATGGGGAAACAATTGAAACAGGGACAGACTTTATTTTCTTGGGCTCCAAAATCACTGCAGATGGTGACTGCAGCAATGAAATTAAAAGATGCTTGCTCCTTGGAAGAAAAGCTATGACAAAGCTAGACAGCATATTAAAAAGCTGAGATATAAATTTGCCAACAAAAGGCTAGTCAAAGCTATAGTTTTTCCAGTAGTCATGCGCAAATGTGAGAGTTGGACCATAAAGAAGGCTGAGTGCCAAAGAATTGATGCTTTTGAACTGTGGTGTTGGATAAGACTCTTGAGAGTCCCTTGGACTGCAAGGAGATCAAACCAGTCAATCCTAAAGGAAATCAACCCTGAATATTCATTGGAAAGACTGATGCTGAAGGTGAAGTTCCAATACTTTGGCCACCTGATGCAAATAACTGATTCATTGGAAAAGACCCTGATGCTGGGAAAGATTGAAGGCAGGAGGAAAAGAGGACAACAAAGGACATGATCATTGGATGGCATCACCGACTCAAAGGACCCGAGTTTGAGCAAGCTCTGGGAGATGGTGATGAACAGGGAGGCCTGGCGTGCTGCAGTCCATGGGGTCACAAAGAATCAGACACGAATGAGCAATAACATAGTGTCTACCAAGAGATTAGAGGCCATATTTGAAGAGAAAAAGTTTAAATATGCTATAAAACAAACACTATTATATGCAAATAAATCAAAACCTAGAAAGTCAGAGAGCAAACAAGTAAAATGCATCATTAGCTAAAATGATATACTAACAGTATCACCTAGTAAAATGAAATAGTTTAAAATAAAGAACTTGTGACAAAACTACATACTGTAAATATATATATATAAATAAGCTTAGGATCAAACATGTCTGGGCAAAGAGTTGCTTTTCATAGAGGACTGAGGCACTCTTAGAAAAGGCCATACTACAAGGGAAGAACAGAGGCAATATCTAGCCAAAAGGTGATGGTCCAGTCACTGAAGGAACACCTCTGAATACAATGCATACTATGTCTCTTAGCTGTAATAAAACCGTGGCAATTCAAGTTCCTCCTTTTTTTTTTTGACAGAAATTCCTCAGATTAAGGGTTGAGTTTGGGCTCTTGTGAGAGACAGAACTGGGTTCATATCCCGGTTCTACTCCATACAAGCTGCGTGAATTGGGACAAGTTATATAATGCCTTTGTGTGTCTATTTTCTCATCTATAAAACAGGGATATGAGGAGTGTCTTCCTCAGAAGGTAGTCATAAAAATCAAATGAGATAATCCATTTAAAGAGCTTAGTTTAGATGGCCACACATTAGCATGAGCTCAATAAGTGACACACATGTTCCTCTTGCTATTATTAGCTTAGGTAACAGAAATAACACAGGTGGGATGCAGCCATTTAGAACATGACACACAGTGAACTAAGCAGCTAATCAGACTGGCCAGTAATAATATGGAGGTATGGAGAGGCAAGAAATAGACACCCAACAGAGGCATCTTTAGCATCAGAGGGAAGTGACAAATGCCATGTAGAAGTTGAAGGAAGTGATAAATAAATGTACATGAGACCTTCTTCCCCACGAGGATAAAACACTGTAGGATGAATTTGAGGAGTTTGAAGTTCCTACAGATTGGCTGAGAAAAGAGCCAGAAATATACTCTTTGTAATGTCTACTATGTTCATATTTGCACCCCCATCCTACTGTGAGCTGGGGTAACATATTCTGACTGCAAGAGCAGAATCCAAGGATTAACAGGGAGGGAGACCTTTTGGGAGAGACGCTGCAGGCCCTAGAAGGCACCCTGTATAAAGGCCCTCCTAATAATGAAGTTCTCTATAAGAAGTCCTTGAGAATTAAGTTGCATGCAGTTATGCCTGAGATGGAAAACTTCTAACCAAAAAGCCCTTCAATTGTTAGTGATATCTTTAAAACAACAGAGAAGATTTCCAATTATCAACCAAAAGATCACCAGTGAATTCCTTGTAAGGCCCCAAAGGCAAGCCTGGACACCAGTAGACAGTCATACCAAATTCACCCTAAAAAGAGATAAACCTAATGAAATGCATATATCAAAGAAAACTTTATGTTACAAAGATCACTTCATGGTGGATTCATTATAACCTCACTCAGGTACAAGGAACCACTCCAAAGTATGATCATTTTTAAAGTTATTAATTTAAATTACTTTCCTTTGAGGCTTTTTCCATTTGTCATTATTTTTTTATTGAAATGCATGTACACACATAAGTTACACAAATATTAAGTAGTCAATGACTCTTCATTAACCAAATACACCCACAACCATCACATAGATGAAGGAATATAACATACTAGCCTCTGGTAGCTCCCTTCATGCCCTGTTGGTTACAACTCTTCCAAAGATCACTACCTTCCTGAATTTTTAACAGCATAGGTAAGTTTCTGCTGTGTACTCTGTATAAATGTAATCAGACACTATATGCTTTCTCGTTGATGTTTCTTTTGCTCAAAATTATGCTTTGAAATTTCTCCACATTGCTCTGAAAATCTGTAGATTATTCCTTCTCAATGTTTTCTGGTATAGTCTATGTGTTTATCCAGTCTACTCTTGATAGACTTTTAGATTGTTTCCAGAAGTTCATAGAATTGCTATGAACTTTCTTGCACATGTCATTTAGTGATCATATGTGTGCATTTTTGTTGATTATTTACCTAATAAAGAAATTTAAAGGTCATAAATTTCCTTAGATTTTTTATGTTTCCAAGTTGATAATACTGAATAAATCTTCTATCTGAAAAAAAAATTGATAGAAAATGCTTACTGAAGTGTGGGCAAACATGATCTACCATTAGAGAGTTTGCAACACCACTGTGGGTGAATTTACATTTTGAGCCAAAGCTACTTCAAGACTACAAGTTACCTGGAAGAAATAAGCCTCACAGGGCTTATTTTGAAAAGTCAAACTAATTCAGTCACTTCAAATGTCTCACAGATTACTTTTGCATGTCCAACTACATTATTGCGCTGTGTGCTTAGTCATGTATGACTCTTTGCGACCCTGTGGACAATTGAACCCTTGTCTCCTAAGCCTCCTTCACTGGTAGCCTCCTTCAGTGGTAGGCAGATTCTTTACCACTGAGCTACCTGGGAAGCCCCCAACTACATTATGGATAGCCACATATTATATAGACTGACAGACATCAACACTATGCTCTTGTACTAAAATTACAAAAAACAAAAACAAAACACCCTGGATTTGATTTTTCATTTAATTTTTCCCAAGATTTGGATGGATCATATCCTTATATTTTCTTCTTGTTGTTTTTCTTTTAATAATATTCAATAAGCCTGTTAAGTATATGAAAGAAAACAAAAATCACTGGAGAAAATCATCTGTTTAAGTCTTTGTACTTAAATCTTTTTTTTTTCTATATCTCTTAAAATGTCCAGTCTGCTTAAAAAAGACAAAGGTTCTCAAAGATGTGAAACTGCTAGGGCTTGATGGGAATTAATAGCATGTTTAGTCAGATAAACAGTGCATCTGGAAAGTAAAATCTCCTGATGTTCAAAATGTGATTAGCCTTTGTGACCCAAGATGTGATCCATCTTGGAGAATGTTCCATATGCACTTGAGAAAAGAGTGTACTCTGCTTTTGGATGGAATGACCTGCAGATATCCATTAGTTCCACCTGGTCTAATGTATCATTTGAAGCTTATGTTTCCTTAGTTTTATGTCTGGATGACCTGTCCATTGGTATAATTGAAGTGTTAAAGTCCCCTGCTATTATTGTGTTACTGTTGATTTCCCCTTTTATGGCTGTAAGCATTTGCTTTATGTATTGAGGTGCTCCTATGTTGGGTGCAAAAATATTTACAATTGTTATATTCTCTTCTTGGATTGATCCCTTGATCACTGTGTAGCGGACTTCCCTGGTGGCTTAGATGGTGAATTATTTGCCTGCAATGTGGGAGACTTGGGTTTGACCCCTGAGTTGGGACAATTCCCCTGGAGAAGGGAATGACTACCCACTCCAGTATTCTTGTCTGAAGAATTCCACGGACAGAGAAGCCTGGCAGGCTACAGTTCATGGGGTCGCAAAGAGTCGGACACAACTGAGCAACTTTCACTTTTCACTGTGTAGTATCCTCCCTTGTCTTGTCTAATACTCCTTAAAGTCTATTTTTTTCTGATATGAGTATTTCTACTTCAGGGAATAACTTTTTCCATCCCTTCACTTTCAGTCTGTATGTGTTCCTAGGTTTGAAGTGGGCTCTTTTAGGTTCTTTTATATATATACACACACACACACACACACACACACACACACACATATATATATATATATGGTCTTATATATATGGGTATTATTTCTGTATCCAGCCAGCAATTCTGTATCTTTTGGTTGAAGCATTTAATCCATTTACATTTAAGACAATTATCAATATGTATATGTTCCTATTACCATTTTCTTAATTGTTTGATGTTTGTTTTTTAGGCCTTTTTCTTCTCTTGCGTTTCCCACATAAAGAAGTTCCTTCAGCATTTGTTGTAAACCTGGTTTGGTGGTGCTGAATTATCTTAGTTTTTGCTTGTCTGTAAAGCTTTTAGGCGGAGAAGACAATGGCAACCCACTCCAGTACTCTTGCCTGGAAAATCCCATGGACAGAGGAGCCTGGTAGGCTGCAGTCCATGGTGTCGAAAAGAGTCAGACACGACTGAGCAACTTCACTTTCACTTTTCACTTTCATGCATTAGAGAAGGAAATGGCAACTTGCTCCAGTGTTCTTGCCTGGAGAATCCCAAGGACAGGGAAGCCTGGTGGGCTGCCGTCTATGGGGTCCCACAGAGTTGGACACGACTGAAGCGACTTAGCAGCAGCAGCAGCAGCAAAGCTTTTAGCTTCTCCATCAAATCTGAATGAGAACCTTGCTGGGTAGAGTAATCCTGGTTGCAGGTTTTTCCCTTTCATCACTTTAAATATATCTTGCCACTTTTTTCTGTCCCGCAGAGTTTCTGCTGAAAAATAGTCTGATAACCTTATGGGGATTCCTCTGTATGTTATTTGTTGCTTTTCCTTTGCAGCTTTTAATATTTTCCCTCTGTAATTATTTTTTGTTAGCAGCACCACTCAATAAACAACTATGGCTTGAGGAGAAGGGGCAGTTGGAGCAGCCCAGCTGCCTTTGTGCTGACCACATACCAAGTTATCCAATAAAGGATTCATCTATACAGAGTGGATTTTGCACAAATTTTGCAAATTTTACCCCTGTAAACCCAGTATTCTGATGAGAAACAATCCCTTTTATTCTTCCCAGGATATGTGCAGTGACAGGAAACTGCTTGGCATGTAGTACAGAGTCAATAAATATGTATTTGTTGTTAACTGAGATCCAGGAGTATTCAGAGTCTCTATAGGGCTCAACTAGAACAGCCAGCTGTATTAATACAAATCATCCTTCAGAGGCTCTTTTACAAACTGTCTCTAAAGTGCTGAATAATGGGTGTAGCAGACAGCTTTGGTTTGCTGCCCAGCATCCATCTCCCCTCCTTCATGGTATCAGGATCCTGAACTTGCTCTACCAGGTGATTTTGTACAGGATTAACCTTACTCCCAACTTCCGGAGATGAATTCTGAATGGCTTAAATGCATTAGTATTTTCCAAATATCTGAACACAATATCACTGGGAATGGTAAGACACATTCATTCTCTCTCCTGAATAAGGAAACATATTCCTAGGGGATTGCTCACAACCTCCTGTGACATCAGGAGTAACTGGCCTTAGCATGATATTAACACTATGGAAAACTGAAATAAACTAGGGGCTGGTGATCCAGTTTGGTCATTGAATTACACTATCCAAAGCTCATAGTTTCTCTGAATTTTCCAGTTATTTGAATCTACAAATTCCTCTCATTATATAACCAATTTTGAGTTGTGTTGTATGTTATTCACTTCCAAAAATATCCCTGTTTATACTGTGGTACTTGTGAAATGAAACTGAAACTGGTACTTAGTCTAAGATTTACTTTCAGAGCAATACAACCAGAGTGTCTTCTTGAAAAGAAAGAAAATAAATAAAATGACAAAGGTTCTACCTAAACACTTGTAAATCCATGGAATAGACTCTGAAACCTTATTATACCTTCAGACGGAACTGAAGTCCTTTTTCTACCCTCTGGTGAATTATTTCTTAAACTATTGGTTAGTGATAGATCTTCACTCCTTTACAGAGTGCAATTCTGGGAACCTGAGATAGATTCCATTGCTAATAAAGCACTGACCTGAGTATACTCCATTCATTTCCTTAAAAAACTCCTCTACAAATGTTAAAACACTGTGAAAGTATAAATGAGAGTATTAAAGTTAAGGTCTGTCAAGGGGAATTACTGGACATCCAAGGCTGTTCTAAGAGGCCTGAATAACTCTGAGCTATTTGGATCTAGTTGAAGGAAGAGGTGGGAATTACTGCCAAGTATCATGGATACCTGATGAAAGTACACAATTCCAGAACAGAACCTCTTAGGAAGCATGATCAGAGTTTCCTACATAATATGAGTAAGTCAGGTCCCTACATTTTCATAACAAGAAAATGCTTACATTTGGCATTTGGTTACTAAAGCATATGGCCCCACTTCCAGTGATTTACATAGAATATCTAAGCTCCAGGATCCCAGTCTTAATTTGACTGCTGGCAAGTTATTGCCAAAATCCCAGCTAAAATGGTACTGGCACAAGAATTGATGGGCAGATTGATAGAATTTCATAGACATAATCAAAACAAGATCAAGTCTAAATAAAAATGGAGCAAGTGATAAAGAAAATAGCATACACCAATGAGAAAACAACTATTCAACTAGTTTTGAAATAATTGTTTACACAGCAAATGACGCATGATAGTTCTTTAATCTATATATGAAATATATATATTCTAGATAAGTCAAAAATTCAAATGTAAAAAAAACCTTAAAAGTGAATATAAAGGTGACTAATCTCTCAGTAGACAACAACTTCCTAAACATAAAAATAATAAAATAATTTGCAAGGCAAAGGAAAAATTGGATTACCTAAAAGTTTAGTATTTTAGTATGCCAAAACAATTTTAAGGAAAATAACTAATTTATAAAAACTTTCCAAAAACAGGTGATGTGTTAATATACTTCATAAAGAAAGTGTTCTTAATAAATTTTTTAAAATCCATCCTCTAATAGAACAACGGGCACAAAATAGAATGAAATTCATGTAATAAAAATAAATAACCCTAAAACAGACCTATTTGAATGGCTAAAAGAAAAAACAATGAGAACACCAAGTACTGATGAAGATGCAGAGATACTGGATTATTCATACATCGATGCTGGGAATGTAAAATGTTACAGTCACTCTGGAAACTCTTTCTCACAAAACTAAACATGAGTTAACCTTATGACTTAGCAATTGTGCTTTTGGGCCTCTGAAGGTGAAGGTGAACTCGCTCAGTCGTGTCCGACTCTTTGCAACCCCATGGACTGTAACCTACTAGGCTTCTCCGTCCATGGGATTCTCCAGGCAAGAATACTGGAGTTGGGTGCCATTTCCTTCTCCAGGGGATCTTCCCGACCCAGGGATCGAACCCGGGTCTCCCGCATTGGAGGCAGATGCTTTAACCTCTGAGCCACCAGGGAAGCCACCCCAGAGACATCAAAATTCATGTCCACATAAAATTATGTGCAAGAATGTTTATAGCAGCTGTATTTGTAATAGTCAAAACCTGGAACCAAAACATTCCTCAATGGATGACTAGTTAAACAAACTGTCATATCGATACCATGGAATGTATGCTAAGTCGCTTCAGTCATGTCTGATTCTTTGTGACCCTATGGACTGTAGCCTGCCAGGCTCCTCTGTCCATGAGGTTCTCCAGGCAAGAATAATTGGAGTGGGTTGCCATGCTCTCCTCCAGGGATTTTCCTAACCCAGGGATCAAATCTGTGTGTCTTACATCTGCTGCACTGGCAGGTGGGTTCTTTACCACTAGTGCCACCTGGGAAGCCCCACCATGGAATACCACTCAGCAATAAAATGAAATGATCTATTTGTACGTGCAAAACTTACATGGATCTTAGAGGGATTATGCTGACTGAAAAATAGCCATCTTAAAAGGTTACAACTAATATGATTCAGTTTATATAACATTCTAAAATTGACAAAAGTTTAGAAATGGAGATGAAATCCATGACAAAAGTTTAGAAATGGAGATGAAATCTGTGGCTGCTAGTGGCTTGCAATGGAAATAGATAGATAGGTGTGGCTATAAATGGTTATAAATTGATGTGTCCATCAATTCAGGTTGAGTGGTTGGCTGTTGGAGACATTTGGATATGGACTTAGGAGAGAGGTCTTCATAAGCTTTGTTGGCTTCTTCTTTGTGCCTTCTCTACTTCTATCCTGACTTACACTGAGATAGTGTTAAGATTTCATGTCTGTGAAGGCATCTTTCTCCTCAGCAGCCCATGCCTAGTGCAACAATATAAATTATTACCCAGACCAGGATACTTTTATAAGTGAAAAAGGATGCTATTGATAATTATGTACTAACAATATGAATAAACCAAGGCTACCTTCAGCATGGAGCTTCCCAGGTGGCTCAGTGGTAAAAGAATCAGCCTACCAATGCAGGAGATGTAGAAGATGAGTTCAATCCCTGGGTTCAGAAGATCCCCTGGAGAAGGGCATGGCAAGCCACTCCAGTATTCTTGCCTAGAAATTTTCATGGACAGAGTAGCAAGGCAGGCTCTAGTCCATGGGGTTGCAAAGAGTCATATATGACTGAGCATGCACACATGTACCATCAGCATGCTAGATGCATGGTTACCTGCCTGTGAGAGTAGCCATTACAAAGAAGCTCAAAGTCATAAGGTTTGATAGATATCCCTTGGGGAAAAAAAAACATAGTTTCAGTGCTCATTTATCTTCCTGGGTTCCCAATTTCATTTCCTTTCTCTCCTTTAAGAATTTTGCTTAATTTTCTTGTGAGTTTAGTGATGCAACTTAAAATATGCTTTTAAAAATACTTTATCTACTATTTTTAGTTGTTTTGCCACAGGAGGATAGTTCAGAGTATCTAGTCTCCCACTCAGCTATAAATAGGAATCCTGAGTGCCATTTTTTAGTGTGTATAAATACAAGCATCCACATAGAGAGAAATGCAATTAGAAAAGAAAAATGTCTGGAAAGAAACATGAAATGTTAAAGAACTACAATTTATAGGAAGCAAGAATATGGGGAACATGTTTTTCTTAAAAATGTCTCTATTTGCAAATGTTCTACATAAAAATTGTATTACTTTTGTATAAAAGAAAAAAAATTAGAGGCTACACTTGAGGCTACCAATCTAATGTAGTAGTTGAGATTCAGCAAACTATTCTTACATGAAATCATACAATCAAAAAGTTCTGTACCTCAAGTACCATATTTTACTTCCCTTTAGAAACACTTTCATCTTGTTATTTATAACTGCTTTTCCCTCATTTTTATTGTTGTCAAATAACAATTTGCCCTCATTATTATGTTGCTATCAAAGGCCAATATATAAGAAACGATCACTTGAATAACATCTCAGAATGTTCTGTAAGATTACAATGGAAGACACTACCCAATGTACTGTTCACTGTTCTTTACATATAAGCATTCATGTGACAAATTTCTCTAAGAGAAACCAGACAAAGTTTACCATCTGCAGCTTGGCATGGTTACTTTTCATCAGTAATGGGTATGAAATACTCTTCTTTTTGCCTAAGTGTCACTATCCTCAGCTACAAAGTAGAGATAAGAGTCTGCTTAAGAGGGTTGTTGTGGAAATTGCATGGTATAATTTATACAAGACACCTATTATGACACCTAGTACAATGCTAACAAAATGTCGTTGTTCTTTTACATCCTCACCTCTTTTCTGCATTAAGAACCACATGCAGCCCTCAATTATATTAAATCACGTTTGTTTGGTTCCCCCACCTTTTCCCTTGTACCTGAGTTCAGTTCAGTCGCTCAGTCATGTCTGACTCTTTGTGACCCCATGAATCACAGCACGCCAGGCCTCCCTGTCCATCACCAACTCCCGGAGTTCACTCACATTCACGTCCATCGAGTCAGTGATGCCATCCAGCCATCTCATCCTCGGTCATCCCTTCTCCTCCTGTCCCCAACCCCCCCAGCATCAGAGTCTTTTCCAATGAGTCAACTCTTCGCATGAGGTGGCCAAAGTACTGGAGCTTCAGCTTTAGCATCATTCCTTCCAAAGAAATCCAGGGGTTGATCTCCTTCAGCATGGACTGGTTGGATCTCCTTGCAGTCCAAGGGACTCTCAAGAGTCTTCTCCAACATCACAGTTCAAAAGCATCAATTCTTTGGTGCTCAGCCTTCTTCACCGTCCAACTCTTACATCCATACATGACCACAGGAAAAACCATAGCCTTGACTAGACAGACCTTAGTTGGCAAAGTAATGTCTCTGCTTTTGAATATACTATCTAGGTTGGTCATAACTTTTCTTCCAAGGAGTAAGTGTCTTTTAATTTCATGGCTGCAGTCACCATCTGAGGTGATTTTGGAGCCCAGAAAAATAAAGTCTGACACTGTTTCCACTGTTTCCCTATCTATTTCCCATGAAGTGATGGGACTGGATGCCATGATCTTAGTTTTCTGAATGTTGAGCTTTAAGCCAGCTTTTTCACTCTCCTCTTTCACTTTCATCAAGAGACTTTTTAGCTCCTCTTCACTTTCTGCCATAAGGGTGGTGTCATCTGCATATCTGAGGTTATTGATATTTCTCCCGGCAATTTTGATTCCAGCTTTACTTTGGAAAGTAGGTAAATATAAACAATCTATTGAAATTAATAAATTTATTGTAGAAGGGCTATGCATCACTTTTGCCACCACTAGAGGGCTGATCTTTTAAAAATACTATGGATTCATTTAAAATCTTTTACTGGCTGAGCAAATTTTACTTAACACCTACTATGTGCTTGGACTGCAAGGAGATCCAACCAGTCCATTCTAAAGGAGATCAGTCCTGGATGTTCATTGAAAGGACTGATGCTAAAGCTGAAACTCCAATACTTTGACCACCTCATGCAAAGAGTTGACTCATTGGAAAAGACTCTGATGCTGGCAGAGATTGGGGGCAGGAGGAGAAGGGGATGACAGAAGATGAGACGGCTGGATGGCATCACTGACTTGATGGACGTGAATGTGAGTGAACTCCGGGAGTTGGTGATGGACAGGGAGGCCTGTCATGCTGAGATTCATGGGGTCGCAAAGAGTTGGACACGACTGAATGACTGAACTGACGTGCCAGATGCTTCCAGACACTGGGAATACACAAATGATTAAAGTTGACTAAGTAGCTGTCTTTATGTTGATAATTTTTGTTTGTGTTTGTGGAAGAGGTATAATGGTATGGAAATAGACAATAAACAACATGATTATAGATTATAATACACAGTTGGATTTAAATATGCAGAATAATGTGTTTTAGAATGACTGGATGGCTGTTTAAGCAGAGCATCAGGCCTATGGAGATGACATTTGAGCTACTTATAAGCTAACATTTTTTCTTACTAGTGTCAGGCATATTTCTATGCACTTCACAAATGTTAACTTATATGTCACAGCATCCCTACAAAGAAAGTATTATCATTATTTTCATTTTACAGATGAAGATACTGAAGTACCAAGAAATTAAGTAACTTGACAAGATGAGGAAGTACAGACAAGATTCAAATGTAAGTATTTTCATTCCAAAGCCTATGTGCTCTACCACTATACTGTATGCAAAGAACAGGGGCAGGGTATAATAAGGAAGAGTAAATTCAAAGGCCCTTAAGTAGTCATAATTAAAATGATCCAGCAGAATTGGTAACACTGATATACCAGATAAGATATAACAGCAAGAGCAACATTCTTAATGAGAATTATTGCTGAGAAAAAAGGCAGCTGTGCACTGGTGTTCATGAGCTCTACTACCAAGAACAGTAATTGGGAACTAGCAAATCAACGATTACATAAAAGAAACATGTATATCATCATATGTGAAATAGATCGCCAGTCCAGGTTCAATGCATGAGGCAGGGTGCTCACAGCTGGATGACCCTGAGTTATGGGATGGGGAGGGAAGAGGTAGGGAAGGTCAGGATGGGGAACACATGTACACCCATAGCTGATTCATGTGAATTTATGGCAAAAACCACCACAATATTGTAAAGTAATTAGCCTCCAATTAAAATTTAAAAAAAAATAAATGTAGAGATGTTAGGTAGAGATGTAGGTACACAAGTCTGAGCTGGAGGATATTTAGGAGTCAGAAAGTGGGTGGTACATGAAAACAGAGCAAAATCCTTTTTCTCCCCATTTCTCTCTCTCTTTCTCCTTCCCTCCCTCCTCAAGCTCTCTCTTTCGTTCTTTTTCCAACCCTTCCCTTCTTTCTTCTCTCCCTCCCCATTCAACATAGAATAAGAAGATAAATAAAAGCAGAGAAAAATATGATATGATTTCCTTAGAAGCACAATCATAATGGGGAATAAACATAACTGGATCTATAGAATTTAATCTGACTTATTTGTCAAGACCTACAAATAATTTTATTTCATTACCATTATACCAGTAATATACCATTACTGTGGTCTTTACTAGAGAAAAAAAAAATTGAACAAGTTACCAACCTAACTAACTTATTTGGCATTTATATGACACTCCATTTATAAAATAGGAAAGAAATCATATGCTGTTCTGTGACTAAAACAAAACTAAATTAGAACTTAATAACAGAAAGAAATCAAGAAAAGAAGTATATATTAATAAACAATGTACCTCTAAATAACTCATGGCCCAAATAAGAAATCACATAGTAAATCAGAAATTATTTTGAACTAAAGGAAGATGAAAACAAAATAAACTAAAATTTGTAGCAGGCAGCTAAAGCAGTATTTAATGAAAATACTTACTGCAAAGCAGTAAGTCCTTCATTAAAAAAGAAGAAAGTTTTAAAATTAATGATTTAATCTTCCACACCAGGAAGTTTGAAAAAAGATCACATTGGACAGAAAGTAAACAGAAAGAGAAATGAGAGTATGGAAAATCTGAATGTCAAAGTCATGTAAGTGGCTTAACTGACATCTATAGAACAGCCAGCCCAATAATGGCAGAAGTCATATTCTTCAAGTACATAGGATACATTCATAAATATAAATCACATACTGGGCCAAAAAACAAGCCTCAACAAACTTAAATGGATTCAAGACACACATGTGGTCTGTGACCACAAAGGAATAAAATTAAAAGTCAATAACAAAGATTTCTAGAAAATTAAATATTTAGAGATAATTAAAACCTAAATAATCTCTGGAACAAAGATGTCAAGGAAAAATGAATTACTTTAAATTAAATGAAAATTAAAATACTGTCCATCAAAATGTGTGGGGTTTTGCTAAAGCAACATTTGGGGAAATTCTTAACTCTAAATGCATATATTAAAAATAAAGAAAGGTTCCAAACCAATGACCTGAATTTTCACATTAAGCAATACAAAGACACCTTAATTTTGTATGTCAGTTTATCTCAATAAAATGGGTGAGGAGGAGAAACTAGAATGAAAAAAAAGAGTAAATTAAACCCAAAGTAAGCAGGAAAAAAGGAAATAATAGTCATTATTATGGAAATAAATATGAGAGAAAATAGAAAATACAATAAAAAAAAGAAACCAAAGGCTAAATCTTCAAGAAAAGGCAATAAAATCAATAAATCTCTAGTCAGACTGACCAGGAAAAGAGAAGCAAGATACAATTAATCACCTTAAATCAGGAGTGACAAAGATGACATAAGTATAGATTCCACAAATATTAAAACTATAAATGGAGTGTTATAAATAACTTTATGACAAGAAATTTCACAAATTAGTTGAAATTATCAAATTCCTTGAAAACTACAGGTGAATAAAAATCACTTAAGAAACATATCTACATCTACCAAATATATTGAATCATAGTTGACTCTTGATCAACGAGGGAGCTGGGGCACCAAACCTCTGTGCAGCTGAAAATCCACATGTAACTTAATAGTTACTTCCCTGTATCTGTGGCTCCACAGTCATGGATTCAACCAGCCATAGAAATGTAGTACTGTAGCACACACATAAAACAATCCCCATATAAATGGACCTGCACAATTCAAACCTATGTTGTTCAAGGATCAAAACTGTAGTAGTAAAAATCCTTCTCATGATGGCACAGATAACTATACTGATGAATATTAACATTAAAGGAATAAACCATAGCAGTTTTGCATGAAGTTCTATATGAACTCAGAAAATTGAGTAGTTCCAAACACATTGCCTAAGGCCTGCAGTACCTTGGTACCAAAACCAGAAAAAGATCATTTGGAAAAAAAAAAAATACAAATAAGAACATCTCATGGACCTATGTACAAAAAAAAAAAAAAAGAAGAAGCAAACTTTTAACAAATCCAAAACAGGAAAGGATTAAATGTCATAAACAAGAGTTTATCTTAGAAATGCAAAGTCAATGTAATTCACATATTAACAAACCCAAGAAGAAAACCCACATGATCATCTTGATATACAACACACATTTGAAAAAAATCCAACATCCTTTCCAGTTAAAAATCTCCCATTAAAGAGACTACCTAACCTGATAAAGGGCATCTGTGAAAAAACTGCAACTAATATATTACTTAGAGGTGACACACTGAACAGCTTGCTCCTAATATCCAGGATGTGCCAAGGATTTCTGTTCTCACCATTAACATTCATCACTGAACTGGTGTACTAGATAGTACAATGACAGAAGAAAAAAAAATTTTAATTAAATAATCAATTGAAATATTCAACAGTTGAAAAACTAATTTAAAATGACTATTATATAATCAAAAATATGAAATTTGAAGATAAATCTAATGAAAACTCTGCAAGAAGACCTAGACACTGAAACCTATAAAATTTGCTCAGAAAAACTAAAGATCTAAGTAAATGGAGTGGTATGAATCAGAAGACTCGGTATTATTGAGCTGTCAGTTACTCTCAAATTTATCTATAAGGCTAATGTAACCTCAGTCAAAAATGATACCAGGCTTTTTTCAGTAGAAATTAATAAATTTATTCTAACATCTACATGAAAATGCAAAATAACTTTAATTACTTCAAAATAACTTTGAAAAAGGACAAAGTTGGAGAACTTGATTTCAAGGCTTATTTTAAAGCTACAGTAATGAAAACTTTTTTTTTACTGGTGTAAGGATATACTAATATCAATATATCAGAAGACAGAATTCAGAAATAGATAATACATTTATGGCCAACTGACTTTTAACAGAGGTGCAAAAACAGTTCAGTAGAAAAAACTTTATTTTTAGAAAATGGTGCTGAAACAAGTGAATATCCATAAGCAACAAAGAAAGCATTTAAATCCACATTTCACATCATAGATAAAGATTAACTCAAAATAGATCACATACCTATATAGGGAAGTCAAAACTATAAAACTACAAAACTTCTAGAAGAAAAGACGAAAGCCAAGGTTAGGCAAATATTTCTTAAATACAACATCAGAAGCACAACTCAAAAGAAAAAAAAATCACCAAATGAATGTCTTCAATACTAAAAGTTGTGTTCTTTGAATGATACTCTTGAAAGACTTCAAAGATCAACAAGTTGGAAGAAAAATATCTGTAAAGCACACATCTAATAAAGAACTTGTTTTCAAAATACATAAAGAACTCCCAAAACTTAGCAATAAGAAGACAACCCACTAAAAAAAAATGGACAAAATATTTGAAAAGGCATGTTAGAAAAAAAGGCATAAAAGGATAAGAAATAAAAGATGTTCAACATCATTAGTCTAAGGAATGTGAGTTAAAAACATAGTGAGATAACGATACACACATTTATAAGAGCTAAAATTTAAAAGAGTGACCATGGGACTTCCCTGGCAGTCCAGTGGTTAAGACTCTGCACTTGCATTGCATGGGACATGGGTTCAATTCCTGGTCTGAGAACTAAGATCTCACATGCCTTGTGACATGGCCAAAAATAAAAAAAAAAAAACGACTGCCGATTTTGGCAAGGATATGGAGGAACTGAAATTCTAATACTTAGCTGATAGGTATACTAAGAGGTACAAACACTTTGGAAAAGAGTGTAACAGTTTCTTAAACATCCATCTACCATATGATCTAGGCAACCCTCTACTGGGTATTTACCAAACAGCAACATCCATTCAAGAACCTGTACAAAAATGTTCATGGAAGCTTTGTTTGTAAGGATCAAAAAATGAAACCAACCCAAATGTCCAGCAAGTAATTGGTAACCACACTGCACTATATCCATATAATAAAATACTGTTCAGAATTTAAGAGGAATTTACTATCTGATATGGGAATTAATATAGGCTTCCCTGGTGGCTCAGATGGTAAAGAATGTGCCTGCAGTTCAGGAGACAGGGCTCGATCCCCAGGTTGGGAAGATTCCCTGGAGAAGAAAATGGCAATCCATTCCAGCATTCTTGCTTGGAGAATCCCATGGACAGAGGAGCCTGGCAGGCTACAGTCTATGGGGTTGCAAAGAGTTAGATATGACCGAGTGACTAATACTTTCACTTTTTTAAAAAAATTATTAATTTATTTTAATTGGAGGCTAATTACTTTACAATATTGTGGTGGCTTTTGCCATACATTGACATGAATCAGTCATGGGTTCACATGTGTTCTCCATCCTGAACCCCTTTCCCACCTCCCTCCTCGTCCCATCTCCTCGAGTTGTCCCAGAGCACCAGCTTTGAGTGTCCTGCTTTATGTATTGAACTTGGACTGGTCATCTATTTTACATATGGTAATATACCTTTGTCAGTGCTATCCTCTCAAATCATTCCACCCTCGCCTCATGGGAATTAACACCAGTGAATCTGAAATTACTCTCTCTGAAAGGAGCCATACAGAAAAGGGTAGAACTATATGATCCAATGTATGTACAGTTTTAAAAATTTCAGACCAATCTAAACTAAAAATTTCACAGAATACAGATCAGCCATTGTCTGGGGATGATGGGGCCTGGAGACAACAGCAGAGAGCAATTTATCAAATGACACATGAAAACCTGTAAGGGGGATGGATGTATTGTACTGACAGTTTCATAAGTAAATAAATGTCAAAACTTATCAGTTTGTGTATTTAAATGTGTACCATTTTTGGGGTCAATTATACCTCAGTGAATCCATTAAAAATAAGTATGGTCGCATGAAAAAAGATGAAAATTATAAAAAACTCCATGTTAATAATTTTGACAACCAAGATGAAATAAAGTTTTTGAAACACAAATACAATACTTCCAGAGCTCATTGAAAAAAAATAGATATATAAAACTATAATATTTTTAAAACAAACTAAATTCACAATCAAAATCAACCACAGGAGTGGGACTTATGTTAGTACCAAGGCAAGAAAGTAGAATGATCCCTTTTTGCAGAAAACAAGTATAAAATTTTTGAAATTTTTTCATACTATTTTGAGACATAGGAAATTGAGCACAGCCAAACACATTGAGAAGCATATGTTCTGGAAAACTCAAACAACATAGGGTGAAAATGGCAATAATCTACTGTGAATCTATAGACTGCCTGTTTTGAGTTCCTCCCATCCATACACCCTCCACTCAGCTATCTGAGTGTAGTTCAGTGATTTGAGATTGACAACACAAATAGCATCTTTGCAGACAGTGGTAGTGAACTCAGATTGCTTTGTGGGGGGTTGAGGGAGTAATGCAGATAATTGAAGGCTTGGTTGGCTTAAAGTGACAGTCACGTCAGAGCACAAAGGAAATGCCCAGGGCCTTGTAAGCCCAGCCATGCTAAAATGATTCAGGGTGAATAGATAAGAAAAAACATTAAGGGGGTGATTCTTGAAATTCGAGAGCCATGAGAGGCTGAGATTGGCTTTCACACAGCCCTAGATGAACAGGGGAGATCCAGAAGAAACCATTAAAAAATAAAATGAAAGCCAAGGGAAACTTGGGAATTGAATGCAACTTTGAATTGCATTTCTGAAATGACACAGCTCTGTATGCAAATAGATGGAGGTCTAATGGGCTCAAAGTATCTGAGGACAAACTTTTCCCAAGTTGAAGGTTGATGTCTACCATATTTATGTATAGGCACAACTCCTAAGAAGTCAGACTAAAAATATATACATAAGAATTTTTAAACAGGAAAAATGAAAACCTACTTGAGATATTAGGGGCTACACAGGGGCAGGAGACATATCCCACAGTAATCCAAGCAAGTTACAAAAACAAAAACACAAACATGATTTTTAAAAACTAGAAAAAAATAGAAACCAGAGATGCTACATGATATAAAATAATCTATTTCAACCAAAAATTACTCAACAAGCACACAAGAAGTGTGACCCAGACTTTAGGAGAGAAACAATTAAGAGCTGACCACACCTAGATGTTGAGTTTAGCAGTAGCCTCAAAACAGCTGTTATAAATATGCTTAAAGGATTGAAGAAAACATGTTTAATTATCTAAAGGATAATGTGGTAACAGTAAGTTTAAAAATCTGTTTAATTATCTAAAGGATAATGTGGTAACAGTGAGCTTAAAAATCAGAAACCACAACAGAGGAATTAAAATTTTTTAAAAAAGAGCAAAATGGAAATTCAAGATTTTAAAAGTACAATAACTTACATGAAAAATCACTACATGGATTCAACTGAAGATTTGAGTTTGCAGAATAAAGACAGTAAACTTGAAGGTGAAGAGGTTAGTTACTCAGGCGTGTCCAACTCTTTGCGTCCCCATGGACTATAGCCTAACTCCTCTGTCAATGGGATTCTCCAGGCAAGAATACTGGAGTGAATTGTCATTTCCTTCTCCAAGGGATCTTTCCTGAATTAGGGACTGAACCAGTGTCTCCTGCATTGGCAGGCAGATTCTTTACCATTAAATCACCAGGAAAGCCCCAACTTAAAGGTAGATAAAGAAAATTACTCCATTTTTAAAAGATCTTTAAAAGCCAAAGAACAAGTGAACATAGCATCAGAGTTCTATGAGACAATGTAAAGTATGCCACCTACCTGTAACAAAAGTCTCAAAATGAAAAATGGGGGGGATGCATAAATATATCTGAAGAAAGAATGGTGAAAACTCTTACGTTTTACTTTTTAAAAATCCATCAACTTAAAAGATCCGAGAAGTTCAGTGAACCCTCTGCCTAGTATTCACAAAGAGAATCACAACTAGAAACACAGTTGTCAAACTCTTGAAAGACAAATAGAAAATCAATATAAATCACAACCTGCTCCTCATATCAATTTCCACAAAAGATAATAAAGTTAAATGTAAGAGGCAGGTCAGGTGGTCTGGTATGCCCATCTCTTTCAGAATTTTCCAGTTTGTTATGATGCACACAGTCAAAGGCTTTGGCATAGTCAATAAAGCAGAAGTAGATGTTTCTCTGGAACTCTACTGCTTTTTTGATGATCCAGCGGATGTTGGCAATTTGATCTCTGGTTCCTCTGCCTTTTCTAAAACCAGCTTGAACATCTGGAAGTTCACAGTTCACGTACTGTTGAAGCCTGGCTTGGAGAATTTTAAACATTATTTTTCTAGAGTATGAGATGAGTATAATTGTACAGTAGTTTGAGCATTCTTTGGCATTGCCTTTCGTTGGGATTGGAATGAAAACTGACCTTTTCCAGTCCTGTGGCCACTGCTGAGTTTTCCAAATTTGCTGGCATATTGAGTGCAGTACTTTCACAGTATCATCTTTTTGGATTTTAAATAACATAATTGGAATTCCATTACCTCCACTAGCTTTGTTTGTAGTGATGCTTCCTAAGGCCTACTTGACTTCACTTTCCAGGATGCCTGGCTCTAGGTGAGTGATCACACCATCATGATTATCTGAGTCATGAAGATGTTTTTTTGTATAGTTCTTCTGTGTATTCTTTCCACCTCTTCTTAATATCTTCTGCTTCTGTTAGGTCCATACCATTTCTGTCCTTTATTGTGAACCACTAAATCATTCAGGTATGACCTAAATCAAATCCCTTATGATTGACTATACTATGGAAGTGACAAATAAATTCAAGTGATTAGATCTGATAGACAGAGTGCCTGAAGATCTATGGACGGAGGTTCATGACATTGTACAGGAGAGAGTGATCAAGACCATCCACAAGAAAAAGAAATGCAAAAAGGCAAAATGGTTGTCTGCGGAGGCCTTACAAATAGCTGAGAAAAGAAGAGAAGCAAAAGGCAAAGGAGAAAAGGAAATATATACCTATTTGAATGCAGAGGTCCAAAGAATAGCAAGGAGAGGTAAGAAAGCCTTCCTCAGAGATCAATGCAAAGACATAGAGGAAAATAATAGAATGGGAAAGACTAGACATCTCTTCAAGAAGACAACAGATTAGGAAGAAATATTTATAGTATATTCAGAATACACAGAGCATTCTTATAACTCAAAAAAGAGAAGATAAACACCTCCATAAAAATAAGGAACATATTTTCACTGTTGTTTCACAGACATAAATAGATTGCCAACAATCACATGAAAAGATGTTCAAAACCATCAATTATCACAGAAATTCATTTTATAACCATAATTCCCAGGTGGTCAGTGGTAAAGAATCCATCTGCCAAACAGAAAACTAGGGTTCAATCCCTAGGTTGGGAGGATTCCCTGGAGAAGGAAACAGCAACTCACTCTAGTATTCTTTTTTAATTTTTTTAATATTTATTTATTTATTAAGTGAGGGATAATTGCTTTACAGATTTTGTTGTTCTGTGTCAAACCTCAACATGAATCAGCCACAGGTATACATATTATTCTTGCCTGGAGAACCCCATGGCCAAAAGAACCTGGCAGGTTACAGTACATGGGGTCACAAAGAGTGAGACATAACTGAATAGACTTATCACGCAGCGCCTTTTTACTTTACCGCTTCAGCTCCCCCTTTCTTTGTCCCATTAATACAAAAGAAACTGGCAGAAACAATCACAATATTGTAAAGTAAGTATCTTTCTATTTAAAATTAAATTAAAAAAAAAAAAAGAAACAAGCAGCCAGATCTCAGTAACACAGTTCTCTAGCGGAGCAGAAGCCTGGACTTAGTAGCATGTATACATTGTGAGAGAATTACCACAGTCAAATTCATTAACACATGTATCACCTCACATGGTTAACTTTTTGTCATATAAGGTTTAAGATCTACCTCTTAGCAAATTTCAAGTATATGATATAGTATAATTATAGTTACCATGTTATACAGTAGATCTTTGGAACTTTTAGTATCTAATGAAATTCATGTCTGTCCTCATGGGTGATTTCTGAACATCCAGAAAATGTAATGGCAGCATCCGTCCTTTTCAGCACTTTAACAATGGAATGAGACTAACCTCTTCCACAGACACCAAGCTTCCTGTGGGTTTGGTCTAAAGTATCTGGCACTAACTCAGGGTTAAGTCAAGGTCTTATCGTCTTAGGAAGCAGAAGGACAAGACCCAGAAACCAGGCCAAGGCCTTCAAATCTTCTCTTGGCCACAAGATGCACCATGAATGGTTATCAAAGTAAACTGGCTCCTGTACACTCCCTTGGGGCCTGGCTAATACTTGATAAGCCATGACCTACCTGAGTATGAACTACAGCTTTGACTTGGGTTCCCACCTTTTAGGTTGGGCACACAAACAGCCTCAGTATCACCTCAGTCTGACACTGTCCTGTGAAAATGCTGGTCTTGGCTGCTCTGTAAAACCCCTCACCAGGGCTATCCTACCACTGATAAGCAGACATGATCAGCCAGCTTCTTTCCCGCTACCCTCCACCGTCCGCCTCCATCTGCTACACTCAGTTGTCAATACCAACTCTGCTGGCCTCAGCTGAGTCGTGGAAGAGAACCCCTCTGAACAGCAGCATCTGAGGATATTACACAAAATTTTGTTTGTTTTACTGGCAGAGGAAAAAAAAATCTATCTTGCCTGTGACACTGATCCAGAATCAGAGGGATTCCTTAAATGTTACTTTCTATAAGTATCTACCCGTGAGCCAACTCTTTCCCTTTATCCTGTAGGATAAAGTATATGTTCAGATACTGTCATATATATATAATAAATTTCCAAAAGTGTGCATATAGTCTGAAAAAATAACTGACCCCCAAATTGGTACCAGAAAGAAGCACATTGCAAAACCTGTACCTTTCCCAGAGAGAATGTCCCCTCCACATTCACAATAAAGTCCAGTTCCAAAGACCATGAGGGAAATTCCTATAGTCAAAATTAGGTTTTCTAACTTGCAACAAGGAAGCCTACGCACCAAGAGCAATCACTGGCTGCCACAGGGAGAAGGAGTCATGTTTGTTACAGCCACCATAACAAGTACCGCAGACAGGACAGCTTCACAGAAATATATTTCTCATAGTTCTGGAGGCTTGAAGTCTGAGATCATAGGTGTCAGCAGGTTTGGTTTCTTCCAGCACCTGTCGCCCTATCTTACTCATGGCTGTGCTCTCATGTCTGCTGTCTGAGTCTTAATCTCCTCTTTCCTAAGGATACTGGTCAGACCAGATTTAGGGCCCACTTTAAAGATCTCATTTCAGGGAGTGGCAACCCACTCCAGTGTTCTTGCCTGGGAAAACTTAACTCAGATCTCAGTTGAAATGAGATCTTTAGAGTAGGCCCTAATCTAATCTGACTAGTATCAATCACCTCTTCAAATACAGGACCTCCAATTATGGTTACATTCTGAGGTGTGGGAGGTTATGATTGCAAAATTTGGGGGGTGGAGAGACAATTCAGTATTTAGCAGATGGAAACGCTTGGGCTTGTGCTGCATAATTTTACGGAGAATTTAAATAAATGGGGGTCTGTTCTGGATTGAGTGCTATCAGGTAATAAGGACAATTCTGTAATTTAGGATCGTAAGCTTTATCCAGGAAGTAGAAGGAATGATTTGGGGCTAGATTTGCCATTGGTAAAGCAGTTATATTACCCGGAATGAGAAGAGTTTAACTATTTTTTGTGGTTACATAGTGTTCTGGCTTTTTGTCTGTGTTTGGTCTTGATAACTGAGTGGTCTTGTTTTTTCCTCTTATTTCATCAAGGTCACAGAGTGGTCTCTTTTCAAATATTGTTGATATTGTATGGAATTGTTTATTTCAGCAGGGAACACCATGGCCTAGCTATTTAGCAGCAAACACCATGGTCTAAATTTAGTTACTAGGCCTGCTACCAGCTGTCAGCTGTCAGGGCTGTTCATTTCTTTCTCACTCACTTCAGATGTGGCAGTGAAGAATGAGCAATAAAGAACACTGCAGAATGTATAGATAACCAGGGGCCACTGAGAGTAACAGAAAGAAGGAATTCCTCTGAGAAAGCAGAAGTAAGGGCTTATCACAGAAGTTTCTTCACTACCATGGCAGGGAAATGATACAGTATTTGCCCAGTAGAATCCCATTACTGCTCTAGATCAGGGATTGTGGCATGTTTCCCAGTTTTCCCTGTCTGAATGGGATTTCTTATTGGGCTGCCCTATCCCACCATTCTATATTGGGTACCATGAGGTAGAGGTACTGATAATTCAGCTTGTTTTTTTAAGTCATAGGTAGAACACAGAGGCTTTCCAGGTGGCACAGTGGTAAAAAAAAATCTGCCTGTCAATGCAGGAGGCACAGGAGACGTGGGTTCGATTCCTGGGTTGGGAAGATCCCCTGGAGAAGGGAATGGCAACCCACTCCAGTATTCTTGCCTGTGAAATCTGAGAAAGGAGCCTGGCAGGCTACATTCCATGGGTCACTGAGTTGGATGCAGTTGAACATGCACACACACACACAAAACATAAGTAACTGTCAGGATCTGATTAAGCAAGATTTAGTGACTGTGAGATTTCAGGGTGTCTCAAAGAGGTCTCAATGTGTGCTATGTGTGAGAAGGATCCAAAGGAGTATTTCTACCAGGATGGCAAACATCATAGAAACTGTTAACAATTCACACAATGATAGATTATATTTCCTAATCTCATTTTATCAACTGTGGTTATACGAATAAGATCTAGCCAACAAACTGTGAGAGGAAATAAGGGTGCTATATTAATTCCTGCTGCATTAGAATCTCTCAAGTGTATTCATGCTCCATAGCCCTTTCAGCTGATTTGAATGAAAATTACCATGGAGACGAAGGTGGCCAAGTATAATGATGGCAAAGTCTTTGCCAGCCTGGAACGATTGTAGAAGAATCAACTTCCCTAACCAGAAACATCCTTTTACATTTTTAAATGAGCAAGAAATAAATCTATATTTTAATCAGGCCATTATACATTTGGCTATATATTCAATCAGCAGCAGGAGATAGCCTAACCTCAGCCCTATTTAGCATAATTATTGATTAATGAAATGATTACTTATTGGTTGACTGCTATACTGGAAAAAATATAAACTCTTAGAAGTACATTTTTTTTAGAAACATGAATTTTTTTGCTGGCATATTTAACAATACCTAGGTCATATCCCTCTGGCACCAAAAAAGTCAACATTATCAAACTACAAAATGTCTTTGCCCTTGGCTGTCCTAGGCAGTATGCAAGTCCCTGCACTAGGGAATACCCAACTGCATCACTACTAACAATCCCCCAAAGCCCTCTTGAAGTCCTAGAGTTTGTGGAAATCAAAATGTTCATTTTACCTAATTCACTCATATACTTCTTATACGAAAATAAGGATAACTACATGATGCATGTTTTCCAATTTGTTACAGATCTTAAGAAGCTTAGATCTGTGTTTCATGAGAGCTATCCTCAGACACAGTTTTTTTTTAACATACTCCATTCCTTCTACCACTTGGTTTATGTGTTTTAGCCAAAGATCAGATCTCTCCTCTTAGAAAATGTATACTTCTCTGTAGAGTGCCTTGCATCATTCTCAAAAGCAGACACTGTATACACATATACTTGCATATTTCCCTTTCTCCTTCTATTCTTCTCAACATTCTCCATGATCTCTAAAGTTTCCCCCCAATAATTCCAAACCTGCCTGTTCCATATTATTTTTACTTATTTGAAACCATCCATAGTTACCAGAAGAAGGCTTTGAGTTTAGCAATCAGGTTAACAACCCAGTAGTAGAGTTTAGGAAGAACATAAGCAATTACTTTTATCTAGTTTGTTTCACTTTTTCTATTTTATTCAGTGCTCCCATTTCATTTAGTCTAAGTTTTCCAATTTATCCATCTCTTTGTTGTTCTTTCTCAACTCTTTATCAAGCATGAAAGCTTTTGTATACATATATAAACAGTATATATAATATTTTAGAAAATTTAAAACAAAAATGAAATGGTACAAAAAGCAAAGAATATCCAGTTACTTCTCATTGCCCATGGAAGTAAAAGGTAGAATAAGACTTTCACTCAGGCATAGAACTCCATCAGGATTCTCTAGCCCAACTTGTTTTTTCTTCCACCAGCCTGGATTCTTGGCATGGACACAGGGGAACTACACTAATTTTCACAGTGCGGTAAGAAACATCCCCAGGTAAAGCAAGTCACGCTGGGTACTTGCTTTCTGATTAGAATACTCTTTAAAGCTGAGCAAAACACTGGAGCAGTGACTCGGGGCATCTGTAGCTGCCCCGTCCTTCTCCAAAAGGAAGGCCTGAAGCTACCTTTCAACTTCCAAATGGAGATTTAAAAATGCTGCCAGCAACATGGCTGAGTCTTCCCCTGGACAACAATTTGTCCCCATCCCTGGATGAAAGTGCCTTCATGGGAGCTGTGGGATCCACCACTGAAGGCCAAGGGCCCTGGGAGGAGTCTTGCTAACCCACTCGTAGGGTAACGGGTATACAGACCTGATCTTTGCTGTAGACCCTTCGGACCCTTCTGGTCGTGGTCCCAGAGCTGCTGGAGAGCACGATCTCAGGCACTTGCACACAAATGAGGGAGCCTTTGTGGAAGTCAAGGTTCCCAGAGGAAAAGCTCCAGCACCTCATTGGAGAAAAAAAAAAAAAAAAAAAAACCTATCCAAGTTGGGATGCAGGGAAGGGGTAAGAGGAGCAGCTTGACCTGACTCGCACCACCCCTCTATCAAGGTAGCACAGCTTAATGCCCAGAAATGCTTTCAGCTGTGATGAAGGGGAATGTGGGGGCCTGTGAGTTAGTGCCTGGCTTCCCAGCTGCATGGGATGCTGCCAAAGGCCCTTTTCCCTCTGGCCCCATCCAGAGGATGAGTCCGGAGCTGCAAGACCAGGGTTGCAAAGAAGCTACGAGACAAGCAGATAGGACTCTCTCAGAAGGCACTAAAGGGAAGTGGATCCTATTAAGTACATCACCAATCCCAACAAGAAGCCCACCCACAAACCGCTGGGAACCTCTTGTCCTGTTCTGTGTGCTTAGTCACTCAGTCGTGTCTGACTCTTTGCAACACTATGGACTTTAGCCCTCCAGGCTCCTCTATCCATGGGATTATCCAGGCCAGAATACTGGAGTGGGTTGCCATGCCCTCCTCCAAGGGATCTTCCCAACCCAGGGATCGAACCCAGGTCTCCCGCATTGCAGGCGGATTCTTTACCCTCTGAGCCCCCAGGAAAATCTGACCTCATTTATATGTGGAGCCTAAAAAAGCCAGACTCACAGAAACAGTAAATTAGTGGTTGCCCTGGGCTGGGGGTGGGGGAAATGGGAAAATGTTGATCAAAGAATACAGACTTCCACTTACAAATGGATAAATACTGGGGATGTAATATACAGCATGCTGGCTATAATTAACAATATGAATTCTATAACTGAAAGTCAGTATGAGAGTGGCAGATAGATGAGAAAACAGTGGAAACAGTGGCTGGTTTTATTTTTTGAGGCTCCAAAATCACTGCAGATGGTGACTGCAGCCATGAAATTAAAAGACACTCACTCCTTGGAAGGAAAGTTATGACCAACCTAGATAGCATACTAAAAAGCAGAGACATTACTTTGCCAACAAAGGTCCATCTAGTCAAAGCTATGGTTTTTCCAGTAGTCATGTATGGATGTAGACTATATATAGTCCCCAGAGTTGGACTATAAAGAAAGCTGAGCGCTGAAGAACTGATGCTTTTGAACTGTGGTGTTGGAGAAGACTCTTGAGAGTCCCTTGGACTGCAAGGAGATCCAACCAGTCCATCCTAAAGGAGATCAGTCCTGAGTGTTCATTGGAATGACTGATATTGAAGCTGAAACTCCAGTACTTTGGCCACCTGATGCGAAGAGCTGACTCATTTGAAAAGACCCTGATGCTGGGAAAGATTGAAGGCAGGAGGAGAAGGGAACGATAGAGGATGAGATGGTTGGATGGCATCACCAACTCAATGAACATGAGTTTGGGTAGACTCCGGGAGTTTGTGATGGACAGGGAGGCCTGGTGTGCTGCGGTTCATGGGGTCACAGAGTCAGACATGACTGAGTTACTGAACTGAACTGATGAGAATAGATCTTAAATGCTCTCACCACACACACACACACACACACACACACACACACACACACACACAAAGGGTAACTATGTGAAGTGCTGGGTGTGTTAACTAATCTTACTGTGGTCATCATTTTGTAATATATACGTATCAAGCATCACGTTGTACACCTTAAACCTACACAATGTTATATGTCAATTTTAGGTCAATAAAGGTGGAAAAAATGAGATTCTAAATTGTAATACCTTCTAAACAGTACAATTTCCTCTGCTCCCACTCCCATTTCTGTTGTTTTTTCAGAAATATATAAAAACATTCACCAAAATATCTTTTTCACAGCATTCCTGAGATAAATTATAAAGAACAGAAAAAGTGAGTGTATTTGTCAGAAACATGGCAGCCTATAAATCTCTGATGCTATTGGCTAGTTCTTTCCCCAGCCCTAGGTAATTCCACACAAGTGTCTATCAGTACTATATTGATTAATCATGGAAAACTCTCCACAAAACTTCACAATTCTTTCTCTGCGTAGCTCTCAGAATAATTCAGTCTTACTGTGTTTTCTTTACACATATTTAAATGTGGTCTATGACTTAAAGACACTTGCTGCTAAAGGAACTTTTGATCATTACCTCAAAGAAATTCATTTCCATTTTAAAAAATACCACAATCTAAGAGATATATTTAGTAAACAAAGTAAGTGCTTACTTAACTGCTCAGATTCTGTGCATTTTAATGGTCATTGCTATGCTGTAGATATTAACTAATAAATGAACAATTATCCCCCACCTTTTTTTTCCTAGTATTTCTCTAATGTGCTTCACTCATTTCTCTTCTGTCCATCATTTTCTACACTACGATCTGAAAAAGGGCTTGTACCTTCTGTCATAGATAAGACTCTTATAAGGGAAAGAGGAAAGTTTCAAGCCCTAGGGAGAGTGTGTATTTGTGTGTCTGTGGGGAAAACTGGGCTAGATTGCCATGTGGGGGGCCTGAGTATGATGGTACAGGGGAGTGTTTATGCTCAGTCACGTGACGAAGAGCCTGTTGCCACAATATATATCTGAAGGAATGAGATTTAGTATGGCTGTGTGATCTGTGAGGTTGTGTGTCTTGTGCAAGGGAACTAGACTTCTGTAGAATTATGCAAGACAGAGAACTAGGCTGGCATGAGCTAACTGTGTGGAAATGGCAGGAGGGGCCGGATACAACTGGACTGTGTGATAAAAATGAGCAGGCAGAGCTTCAGCTACTAAACTTCCAGAGAAGTCAGATTTCATTCTACCTAATTTGAATTTAGTGACCATGTCCTCAAAGCCCTTTGTTCCAGTACATATTCTGAAAAATAAATGAAGATTGCAAAGCATACCACCAAAACATCATATTTGAAAATGCCTGGCATGCTGCAATTCATGGGGTCACAAAGAGTAGGACACGACTGAGCGACTGAACTGAACTGAATGTTTCAAAATTTCATTTTGAAGTAATTTCTACGCTGCCATAGCACTTAAATAAAATTTGGATGACCTCTAAAAACACTCAGAAAAACAAATGAAGTATTATGAGCAAAGAGCTAAGAAGTCAGGATGTATTTATTTAAATACAATTTGGCTGTGGAAGATCCTTTGCTTGCCAAGTTGAAGAGAGCCTATCTTGGTCACTATTTTGCTGTAGGATGCAGGACTTCCATGGATACATAGAAAAGTAAAATTAATAGGCAGAGAAGGGTCATTTTAAAGAGAGCCCATCACTCCCATTATTACCCCATGTCTAATGGAAGGAAGTCAAGTACTGATATTCTTTTAGAGGAAAGACTCTGAAATGTATTAGAAGAGAACCCAGCAAATGCCCAAGTGCTAATTGTTTGTGAACCTGTTCACTGAACAGTTCATGAACACATCTGTTCAGTGTGCCTAGCAAAGTGCTAACAGAAGAGTAGGTAGAAGTTGGCCAGACATACAAACTTTATCCTGATGCTCAAGTGGAGAGAGATCCAGCAAATATAAATAAGGCAGCATTTTACCCTGGGCTTCCCTTGTGGCTCAGTTGGTAAAGAATCCGCCTGCAGTGTGGGAGACTTGGGTTTGATCCCTGGGTTGGGAAGATCCCCTGGAGAAGGAAAAGGCTACCCACTCCAGTATTCTGGCCTAGAGAATCTCATGGACTATATAGTCCATGCAACTATACATTCGCAAAGAGTCGGGCACAACTAAGCGACTTTCACCCACTTACTCTGAAGAATGTACCACGTTTCCTGTTACTCACTCAAGCCCCAGAACTATGCTATGCTTAGCATAGGTGCTATAGCATCAAAGGACCAGTGGTAATACAGCATGACCTTTGCTTGCTCTCTTTATTGAGTTTCTACAGGAAGGGATTGCTTTTGAATGTATACGCCATATCTGATTAAACATAAATTTGTTCAAAGTTCATTCAGCAGTTACTAGAAGACTATTATGTTCTAGGACCTTAAGATACAATGTTAAATAAAATATAACAAGATCCTATCCTTCCTTTTGTTGTTCAGTCGCTCAGTCATGTCCAACTCTTTGTGACCCCATGGACTGCAGGAGGCCAGGCTCCCCTGTCCTTCACCATTTCCCAGAGCTTGCTCAAACTTATGTCCGTTGAGAAAGTGATGCCATCCAACCATCTCGAAAAGATCCTGATGCTGAGAAAGACTGAGGGCAGGAGGAGAAGGGGGCAACAGAGGATGACCCCTCAGTGGGAAGTTGGTATTTGGGTGAGGACATGAAGGAGGCAAGGAGGTTGGCCAGGGTCCTGTATAGGAAAAGAACACTGGAGAAAGGGCATTGCAGACAAAGAAGACAGGTAGACCACCAGAGGTGGGAGCATGCATGGCCTACTCACAGAACAAGGCAGCCAGTGGGTTTGCGCAGAGTGAGGGAAGAGTGGGAGACAAAGTCACAGCTGGGGGTTGAGTGTGGTAGTGGTATACATCATGTAGGGCCTTAGGGGTCAGGGAAAGGACATAAAGAAGGCTGTAATATGGGGGAAAGAATACTGCATGTGGAGTCAGTAGCACCAGGTTCAGACTGTGATGTCTACATTTGTAGTGGTGTAACTTTAGGCAAGTTACTTGACTGCTCATGGCCTAAGTGTCCTCAAGTCACTTTGACAAGTATTTCTGAAGTGCTCCGCTGTACCAGTGGATTCAAAGATGGGAAACTTTGCAAATGGGAATCACCCACGTGGCCCAGCAGTCTACAGGCTCTTAAGGAGAGAAGACAAGAAAACTGACAGGTGGAGTCAAGAACAGTGAAGAAAACAAGTGAAAGATAGTGAGACAGAGGCAGGGGGGAAGCTTCCCTGACCACACAGTCACCACCCCCATCCTCCTCGTGTATTACATTACCCTGCATTCTTTTCTCTAGGCCACTGAAACTGATCAGTCTGCAGGTCTTACATTTTCGTTTGGTAGATTGTCTCTCCTCACTGTAAAGCATCTCAGTAATCAGTCTGAACCTGGTGCTGCTGACTCCAGATGCAGTATTCTTTCCCCTACATTACAGCCTTCTTTTTGTCTGCTTTATGCTCTATTGTATCCCAAATGCCTAGCCCAGAGCCAAGCACAAGATTATGAAAAGAATGACTAGAGTATATGACAAGGGAAAGAGTCACAGGGTGGGGAACAAGCCAACATTTAGACAGAGTTCAGTAGACAGACAAGGTGGAGTAGGTTATTCCCAGAACAGTAAGCAGCTTGTGGAAAGGCAGAGGGTGTGTTTAGCAAGAATCACACACCAACAATACAGGGGATAATGCCAGTTCTTTCATAAAGCAGTTATGAGAATTCAACAAGATCATGCATCCCAGTGATATGGAATGACTCCCCATAGTTACCAATGGAGCCATGCAGAAAGAATATTTGTTACAGATGGATTTACCTTTGTGCTGCCAAAAGACCTCTTTGATGGAGCTGTTATACAATTGACTAGATACCTGTGTCATTTAATGCAGCTGTTATATCAGCAAGAAAAATTTATGAACAGGTTGTTGCTGCCTTTTAACTTTCCAAATGGCTGTCCGAACCCTGATTCTACTTTGTAGTCTCCCTCCACCTCAGCACCACTGGGATAAAACCCTAATAAATAATCAATATAGCTCTTCTCAAGGGAAATGCCATTCCTGCACTCCATGAAAGATAAATGTTGCTTTACCCTTGAAAGAAGTCACCTTTTTGAAAGATCTATGAAATCTATATGGAGGATCTTCAGAGGGGAGAAAAAGAAGGCCAACAAGGGATCTTGGTAGATTCACCCACACCAATCCAGAAATGTTGTAAAACAGCATACACATCACCCCACTAGAAGTCAGGAATCAGCATTAATAAGGCAGCTGGGACCTAGGCTTGTGATGTGCTCATATGATTCCCACAATACTATTTTTCATTTAAATCCAAACTGACAGTTGAAAAGATTTTCAGAAATTTATGCCCATAATAATCTTTTTAGTGTTTCATTGCATCTAGTGTGAGAATAATGTGATAGGAAATGAGAAAGGAAAAAATATGCATGGGAAGATTGTTTTGGGGGCCTTTGAGTCTATTGAGGCTGAAGACTAAAAAATAGTAGGGGATTTGGAATGACAGAATATTTGTTTTCATATCCTGCTTGGACACTTAATTAAAGCTGTATGCTTATCAGAAAGTCACTTTGTCTCTAGGCCTCATCTATAAACTGGAAATAATGAAGACATCTGAGGTCATGGGGTTGACGGAAGGAACTAGTGAGATAATAGATGTAAAATATATTCTTTAAAATGTAATATTCCATACAAAGGTTATTATTCTAGTTGTTTTACTTTTTTAAGCATTAACTGGAATAGCACAGATTTTCTAGCAGTTTCCACTAGTGAAAACACATTTCTAGTAGCTTTGTAAAATACTTTTTTTCCTGAAAAGTTATGATTATGTTGCTGCCATACTACTTTTGATAATCCCCTTGCCTGCAGGCTATCGAAATTCTATATTTAGCATCCAAGGAATTTTGCAACATTACATGAGATTAAAGACTGCCTTATCCACTCTTCCATCACCACTGTCCAGACCAGTCCCTGGCACATAGGTGGTTCTCAACAAACACTTGTTGATGAATGAATTAACTCTTCTTGATACACATCTCAGCTTCATTGAATTACATTCTCCTTATATGCATTCTGTATTTCCTCAGCTCCAAGTCTTTTTTAAACTTACTCCTTCTACCTGGCATGCATTCCCACCATTCATTTTCATGTGTTCCTATCTTAATTTAGAAACCTTCACTTTTGTCCCAGTTAGTAGTATCTTCATCCTTTGGGGTCACAGAGTATGGTATTTGTACTTCTCACATGATACTTGTAACATTTCATCTTGTGATATGCAAATTGAAGAATGTATTTTATTTCCCCAACCAAGCTACATTCTTAATGGATACATTGATGCATTTAACATAGTGCCTGCCACACTATTGTGCATAAAATTGATGCTCAATAAATATTTGTGGAATATATAAATGAAAGTCAAACAGAAGGCAGAAAGAATTATACTTCCTTCTCACTGAATAAAAATTACAGGAAGTACTTCAGTATTTAAACCAGAATATGATTTCTTGAGAAAATAAGCCCACAGTTTGCTATTGAAAAATTAAGTCACCAACACATTTTGAATTCAACACTCATATTAAAATGTCTTGGGAGCTTATATTTTCTAATTTAATGATTCAGTGGAGATGAAGGAAATATATATGATGCAAATTTGTTAAAAATTCAGCAACCTATATTAACTAAATCTCAATCTGCAAGCTGAAAGCCTCTCTATGATAATATTCTATTCAGTGACCTTTTATATTTATCCTTTGGAAACTATGCTTAGACTTAATAACCCAACTTTCTCATTATCATTTATTTTGACCTCAAGACTAATTTTGCAGCCTGCAGGGGAAAACTTTTCCTGCTAATTAGTTCTTCTTGGTTGTATTCCAAAAGAAATGACAAGTTTCACCTTGTTTAAGAAGCCTCCTGATACTGGTTTAAGCCAACTGAAGAAACCTTGTATAAATTTTAAACTCACATATTTTTTCTCATGACAAAGAACCCAACATTTTATCCAAACACTTCTCATTCCTTAATACCACTTAGCAACACACAACTTGGAATTCTGGTATTTAATTGTTAGCATAATGAAATATAGAAGTTGTAAAATAATTTGGAGATCACATACTATTTTCAATAAATTAACTAGAGTCTGACTTTCATCCTTGATGTATTTCAAATAATTACTTTGTTACTAAAGTCTGCCTCTATTTCCACTGTCAGGTTGATTGATTATACACTATTGTCTTGTGCAATTAAGGCATATTTTAGTGAAGTTAAATAGTTTATTAATGAGACTATGAGTGGCAATCCTTAGACATTTGTTTATCCTTCTAGAGGGACACAGAGGTACAATTAGTACTTCTGTTTTAATTCCAACTTCTCCACTGTTTCAAAATTCTTGGAGATGATTCAGCTTTCGAGAGTCACCCATTTTCAATAGTGACATTTTTATTGGACTATCAACAAGAGGCATACTTTTGTGTTGTCAGCACTGCTCTCCCACATGTCCTTTTACTGTTGTTCTATTAAACATCTCAGATCAAGAAAGAAAATCAAGATTTCCCCTATTTTCCACTTATTGATGCTTTATCAAAAGGAATATTTGGCAAAGCTAGCTTCAGATTTCAGTTTTGTCACTGACTCATGGGTTTTGGTTTTGCCAATATTCTCTTCAAAACTCATTGCTATAAGATATTTAATATCTCTCTATATATTTCTCATTTATAAGATGAGTATAACACATGTACTACCCTTAATTTACACCCCTAGACTTTGCAAAGCACAAATTTAGCCATGCTATCTGTGCTTAAGATTCACCAATGGCTTCCTGGGCCATTCCTGGGCTTTCTATAGGATGACGTCTATACCCCTTATCTTGGGAAGCTATGTCCTCTCTGATCTGACCATACTGATCTCCACAGTATTTACATCTGCAAATTGAGGTGCTCCAACTGGCCCAGACCACTCCATGCCAATTTTTACCATGTCTTAACTCTACATTTAGTGATGTGAAAACAGCCATGATAGGGGTATTTACATCAAAAAAATAAGCAACTAGATTGTGGTTTGTTAAACACTGAGCAGCACACCATTGGGGTTAAACACTTTAACCACAGCAGCTCTGATTATAAACCTCCAATAATATCCCATCCAACTCAAAATGCAATAGCTTGGAATGCTGCCCTTCACCACTTCTCTAATTTCATCATTGCTTCTTCTAGCCACATTAGTCTATTTACTGTTTCTCAACAGACCAGGCAAATGCCCACTCAACAGCAACCTGAAAACTCTTGCTGTTCCTTCTACCTCAAGTACAGATCTTCATATGGACTTCTTCTTATCTTTCTAAGTCAAATCTCAAATGCTACCTCTTCAGAGAGATCTTTCCTGATCAGTGCTGTAGCTCCCTTATGTAGCTTGTTTCTGTAAATCAGAGCAAAGTCCCCTCTTGGATGGGTTCATCCCTGAAGGCCCAGCCAGGCCTTGGAGAACAGGCAGTACCTTTGGAGGAAGCAAAAGGTGACCCTAACTCAAAGCAAATGCCACCTGACACAAGGCACTAAGCTGGCAAGCAGAGTTTAAACTCAGTGTCAGCTCTCACTTTCCCCTTCAGCTGAGCACCTGTGTATAGTGCCAGTCCACACAGGTGTACATGGGGTACTGTCCCTCACCAGCCTTTATCTATAGCCACAGCCTCAGGTATCCTCTATCATGGCACCTTCTTTGTTTCCTTTGTATCGTGTATCACAATTGTAATTACAGATTTAAGCTAACTGAAAAAGCTATGTATACTTTTTTAAAATTAGCTTATTTTTCCTCATAAGAAAGAAACCAGTGCTTTACCCAAACATTCCTCTTTATCACTATGTCACTTCAATCTCCGACTCTTTGCAACCCTATGGACTGTAGCCCACTATGCTCCTCTGTCCATGGGGATTCTCCAGGCAAGAATACTGGAATGGGTTGCCATGCCCTCCTCCAGGGGATCTTCCCAACCCAAGGATTGAACCCAGGTCTCCTCCATTGCAGGGAGATTCTTTAAGGTCTGATCCACTAGGGAAGTTCTTATCACCATTTATCAGCATACAATTTGGATCTCTGGTATTTCATTGTTAACATGATGAAATATAGAAGTAGTAAAATAATTTGGAAACCACATACTACTTTCACAGTATCTGACTTTGATTCTTGATTTATTTCCAATACTTGGTTTATTACTAAAGTCTACCTCTATTTCCTGTGTCAGATTACACTTTCTGTTTATTAGTTTAGTTGTTTAATAGCTTTCTCCTCTACTCACAGAATAGAGTGACCTTCATGAAAGTAAAGACCATGTCTTTTTAATACTATATCTGCAGACCTTAGAACAGCATTCAACAAATGTTTATTGAATATCAAAAGAATGTTAAAACAATAGGCTTCTATCTAATATTTCATGTAAATGAAGACTTTTTTCTGCCTAAAAGTAAAAAACATGTTTTATTTATCAATTTCTATTCCAGTATAGTTGCTTTACAATGTTGTTTCAGTTTCTACTGTTCAGTTCAGTTCAGTCGCTCAGTCGTGTCTGACTCTTTGTGACCCTATGAATCGCAGCACGCCAGGCCTCCCTCTCCATCACCGTCTCCCAGAGTTTACTCAGACTCACATCCATCGAGTCAGTGATGCCATCCAGCCATCTCATCCTCTGTCGTCCCCTTCTCATCCTGCCCTCAATCCCTCCCAGCATCAGAGTCTTTTCCAATGAGTCAACTCTTCGCATGAGGTGGCCAAAGTACTGGAGCTTCAGCTTTAGCATCATTCCTCCCAAAGAAATCCCAGGGTTGATCTCCTTCAGAATGCACTGGTTGGATCTCCTTGCAGTCTAAGGGACTCTCAAGAGTCTTCTCCAACACCATAGTTCAAAAGCATCAATTCTTCGGCACTCAGCCTTCTTCACAATCCAACTCTCACATCCATACGTGACCACAGGAAAAACCATAGCCTTGACTAGACAGACCTTAGTCGGCAAAGTAATGTCTCTGCTTTTGAATATATCTAGGTTGGTCATAACTTTTCTTCCAAGGAGTAAGCGTCTTTTAATTTCATGGCTGCAGTCACCATCTGCAGTGATTTTGGAGCCTAAAAAAATAAAGTCTGACACTGTTTCTAATGTTTCCCCATCTATTTGCCATGAAGTGATGGGACCAGATGCCATGATCTTCGTTTTCTGAATGTTGAGCTTTAAGTCAACTTTTTCACTCTCCTCTTTCACTTTCATCAAGAGGCTTTTTAGTTCCTCTTCACTTTCTGCCATAAGGGTGGTGTCATCTGCATATCTGAGGTGATTGATATTTCTCCCGGCAATCTTGATTCCAGCTTGTGTTTCTTCCAGTCCAGCGTTTCTCATGATGTACTGTGCATATAAGTTAAATAAGCAGGGTGACAATATACAGCCTTGACGTACTCCTTACTGTACAACAAGGCAAATCAGTTACAGATATACATATATCTCCTCTCTTGGATTTCCTTCCCATTTAGGTCACCACAGAATACCAAATAGACATTCTTGTGCTATGCAGCAGGTTCTCATTAGTTACCTATTTTATGAAAGTGAAAGTGTTAGTCACTCAGTCATGCCAGACTCTTTGCGACCATAGACTATTGCCCTCCAGGCTCTTCCGTCCATGGAATTCTCCAGGCAAGAATACTGGAGTGGGTTGCCATTCCCTTCTCTGGGGGATCTTCCCAACCCAGGGATCAAACCCAGGTCTTCTGCATTGGAGGCAGATTCTTTATCACTGAGCCACCAAGGAAGCCTATTTTATACATAATGGTATATTAGTAGTGTATATATGTCATATCCAATCTCCCATTTCATCCCACCCCCTTTTAACATTTTGGTACCCATATGTTTGTTCTCTATATATGTATCTCCATTTCTGCTTTGCAAATAAGTTCATCTGTATCATTTTTCTAGATTTCACATATAAGTAATATTATACAATGTTTGTTTTTCTCTTTCTGACTTACTTCAGTCTGTATGACAGTCTCTAGATCCATCCATGTTTCTACAAATGGCACAATTTTTCCTTTTTATAGTTGAGTAATATTCCAATGTATATATGTACCAGATCTTTTTTTATCTATTCCTATGTTGATGGACACTTAGGTTGCTTCCATGTCCTGGCTATTGTAAACAGTGCTGCAATGAACATTGGCATGCATGTATCTTTTCAGATTATGGTTTTCTCTGGATATTTGCCCAGGAGTGGGATTGCTAGGTCATATGATAGCTCTATTTTTAGTTTTTTAAGGGATTTCCATACTGTTCTCCATAGTGGTACTTCAATTTATATCACCACCAACTGTGTAAGAGGTTTCCCTTTTCTCCACACCCTCTCCAGAATTTTTTGTTGTAGATTTTTTTTTTTGATGATAGCCATTCTGACTGGTGTGAGGTGATACCTCATTGTAGTTTTGATTTGCATTTTTCTAGCAATTAGTGATATTGAGCATATTTTCATGTGTTTGTTGGCTATCTGTGTGTCTTCTTTGGAGAAATATCTATTTAGGTCTTCCACCCATTTTTTGATTGGGTTGTTTGTTTTTTTGATATTGAGCTGCATAAGCTATCTGTTTATTTTAGAGATTAATCCTTTGTCAGTTGCTTCATTTGCAAATATTTTTTCCCATCCTGAGGATTGTCTTTTCTTCTTGTTTATGGTTTCCTTTGCTGGGCAAAAGCTTTTACATTTAATTAGGTCCCATTTCTTTATTTTAGTTTTATTTTCATTACTCTTGGGGGTGGAGAAAAGTATAAAAACTTTTGAATTAGATTACTTCATCTCTTCCAATTCAGCCATTCTAGGATTTGATATTATTATCACTCTGAAACTTTCAGCAAAGGTAATGTAAGGAAATGTATGCAACAAATTTTCCAACTGTTTTTTGGAGGTGGAAGGTTAGAACTGAACTCCAGTTTATGTACTTTGAAAATATATGTTCCTCCATTTAGGCCTCAGTTCCCTCATCTGCCAAATGATGGGCTTGGACCAAACTGATCTTAAAAGAAAAAACTCCACTTTTAGTTTTTTTTAAGTCAAAAATATCCCCCCCCCAAAAAAAAATCTTGTGAGGAACCCTAGTATGTAAAACCAATTGAGGAGTTTCTGCTCTGGTTGAAGAGAGAGCAAGAGAATATCATTAAGTCCATAGAACACAGTATAAAAACTCTTGCACTAGACGCTCCTGAAAATCTATGCCATCTCTAACATTCTATTCCTTTCTGATTTTGTCTTTCACTAGATTCCAGGGCCAGTGGGGTAATATATGGGCAATGATGAGTTGAGAATTCATTCATTCAACAAATATTTGAGTATCTTCTATATTCCAGGTACTCTGAAAGAGTGGGTAAACAACATGTAAAAAAGCATAGAGCTTCTCAGAGCAAATTATGGATTTCCTAAGCCATTCTCTCAAGCCTTCTTCCATTCTCACTATACCCATCCCCATCTCCCCCAATAAAAGCAGACTGCATCTAAACATACAGAATATAATGGAAAACCTTTAGGTACCTTAAGACCTAATGCTTTAGGACCATAATTTTTTTCATTACAGGAGTAACCTCTTCTGCTTAAACAAGTTCATTTGCCCAAACCTTTTCGACTGTGAAATAAGTGACTTAAATATTACTCTGAGATAATAAATGGTAGTTTCCTCTGTAGCTCAGTCATTGGAGTAAAGCCAATTGCTCATAAACTGAAAAACAGTAGCAAATCAACCAAGAAGTTCATTGGCTTACAAAGTCCATGCAGTGTACTTTCCATGAGTTAGTCAATAAAAATCCTAAAAAGTAATTTCCCAAACACCCAGCCTACCAACTTTGAGTAAGACTTGGTTAAAGATCCAATTTACCATCTAGGTTTTTACAAACGAGGAAACCAGACAGAATATAGGGTTAGCTATATTGATGCCATGAAATAGAGCAACAGTAGTCAGGTAAATTCTAGAGATGTGTTGAAGGTATGCTCAGCAAAACCTGATATTTTATTCTCTGTAGATGGCAGAGAGAAGGATGGGGTCAAGGATGAATCTGTTTTCTCACTTCTATGACTAGATAAATTAGGTGGTACCTACTGCTGAGATACTTATGAGATATGCTTACATAGGGTAAGGACATGATTGAAGTAGAAGAAAATGATGAGGTTAGTTTAGACTTTAACTTTCCCATTAAACTTGAAAGTGAGGTACTCAATATCAAGGTGGGGGTCCATAGACATATTCTCAAGGATATTTTATTTAATATTATTTTTTTATTCTGTTTTCACTGTGATGGTTAAAATTTTCTGTAAAAAGTTATAAAAATAAATAAGCATTTGTAATCAACTAGTGGAATGGTATTAACAATAAATGGTTCATTCAAGCCAAGTGAAGGCCAACTGATGTCATGGTATTCTATTATATATAATTTTTAAAGTTTCACCATCATTTAAAAAAAGAAGTATTGTGACATAATTGAGTCATCCCAGAGCACATAGTGTAGGCATAGGCATGCTGAATTAAAAACAAAAAAGTCTGTCCTTTAGCAGTCAACACCATATCCACAATGAAGGAAGTGACTTATTTTTAACAAAACAAGATTATCTCTCACATTCAGCTGTGATTTTATAGTTTTTATTATATTTAACTTGAAATGTCATTTTAGATTTAGTTATAAGGAAAACACATAGGATTTATATCTTTGAAGAATTCTTATAAGAAAAATATAAAAATAATTAAACTCGACAAAGAAGAATAATCAAACTCAGTGCTTGGGCATCTGTACAAATTATCTTTCTTTTAAAAGAATAAACATATTCAAGTTTTCAAAGCAACTGTGAGAAACACTGGGTTAAATCTCAAGACATATTTGAATTGAAGATACAGCTATAGATAGATAGATAGATAGATAGATAGATAGATAGATAGATAGATATGCTGCTGCTGCTGCTAAGTCGCTTCAGTCGTGTCTGACTCTTGTCAACCCCATAGATGGCAGCCCATCAGGCTCCCCCATCCCTGGGATTCTCCAGGCAAGAACACTGGAGTAGGTTGCCATTTCCTTCTCCAATACATGGAAAGTGGAAAGTGAAAGTGAAGTTGCTCAGTCATGTCTGACCCTCAGCGACTCCATGGACTGCAGCCCACCAGGCTCCTCCGTCCATGGGATTTTCCAGGCAAGAATACTGGAGTGGGGTGCCATTGCCTTCTCTGACATATATAAGGGAATCAATTATCTATAGATTGAGTTGAAAATGTGAGACTAGCACAGAGAATAAGTAGAGAACAAGAAAGAGCTTATGACAGAGCTTTGAGAACCATTAATATCTACAAGTGAAGCAAGAGTCAAGATTAGCCAGTAAAGGAGACAGAGAAGGAGAAGCTAGAGAGGTAAGGGAACAACCAAGAAAAAATGGTGCAATAAAAGGTACATATCAAGGAAGAGCTAATGAGAGGTCATATTAGAAGAGACTTAGAATTGAACATTGGATCTAGTTGAATTCTTCCCATCCACAGATACGGGATTACTCATCCCCACCCACAACCCATTCCTCCTTCTGGCATATATCCAATAGCTAACCAGCTAAACATGAAGTCTTAATTATTCTGCCCCCCCACCCCTACCCCAAGCCCCTGCAAGCTTGAATGCTGGCTCTTTTAATAGGTTTTTGTCTTTTTGTAACCAAACCCAGTTCCACCTGCCTACCACAGCACTAGCCTGATGCTAACTCTTATCTCCCTGAGTTCTCATATCTGACTTCTCTGACATTCAACCTGCTTTCCACTACTTTTACTATGGCCTAGTTTATAGATCTCCCCTATTCTGCATCAGTGGACCAGTCTGGTTTGCAGGACTTAGGATGGGTCTTCATCCATTCGTCTAGTGCCAACCAGATATCAGTTCCAACATCAATGTAACTTCATTTGATCATTATAGATCCCCTTATGACCTCTTTTTCAATCAAGATATTTCCATTCTACCTGAACTACTTTTCCTGCTTAACACACTGTCCACCGTTACCAACACTCTGTCACAACAATGAAAGAAGTCAATAATCAAACACCTTCATCAATATTCACAGTCAAATCTTCAGTTTCCTGTGGGTTCCTTACATTTTCTATTTTATTCCTTTCTGCATAAAGACCCACTTTTTATAGTACACTCTACTCCATGCCTTTAAATCTACTTTATTCCAATGCAGCAGCAAAGAGATGACTGTCAGCTAAATTGCACTTTCCATTAAAAAAATTAAGCACCTTTTAAAAGAGCACAAGATGACATATTTCAGCCCAGCCACTGCATTTACTGCAGAGTTTGTTTATAAAATTCACCATAGAATTTTAAGACTATATGCATGGCTTGTTCATGGGTCATTAGGGCACCCTCTGCAGGCTTCAGCAAGGTGATTTTGTAAAAATCTACACAAGTTAATGAATTCAAGTTTAATTAAACCGTTAATTGCCTTCAGTGAGAAACTGTGTGGTGTTACTTTCTAATACAATTACCAGAAATCACAGTAGAGGAAGCTCTGGGAAATTGGAAGGGCAAGTATATACAAGCTAGGAATGCTCATTCCTTTTGGATTCACCTCTTGTTAACCTTGAGCATTGTCCCCACAGGATTCTGAGTTGGCTTTGGGGATATCACTTGCTGGGAAATTGCACTGGAGTGAATTGAATTCCAAATTATAAAAAACACTCACAAGGCCATTCTCATCTCTATCAGACACACTTCAGAGGGCTCCAAACTTGGGCAGAGCCTTGAATTCCCAATGGTGAGTCATGCTTATCATGTTAAGTACCAAGAAAAGTTTATACAAAAGTCAAAAGACCTGGGTTTCAGTCCTGGCTTTTTCATATGTTGGAGAAGGAAAAGCCAGGTTTCCTTTCTAATGAGCTATTTTCTCCTTTGTATATGGGGCATAGATCCATATTCTGCCTACCTGCTTGTGTCCGTGAGGGTCAAACGAAATCACATCCATCCCATCAGGGAGAGGCAGCTCACCACCAGCCAAACTGCAAGGCTATGGGTCTCCCGATACTAAGTTGTTTCTGTGGCTAGTCACATGTGCAACTATGTAGGTCAAGGCGACCACAGCATGACTACTGTGTAAGTGCTCACTCCCTGAGGAAGTGTTACTAGCTTGGCTTGTTTACTGCTTGCTACAATGTTTACTTCTTATTCAAAATGTGATGAGTTCTTGGCCATAATTTCCTCAGCTATGGTGCAGTGGAACCTACCATGTACCTAGCATCTCTCTGGGCCTCTCACATTACCCTGAGGGACTCAGAAGCATGGGAAACTGGACAACTATGCTGATGTTTATGTTGTTTGTTAAGCTGTAAGAACAAACTGTTTTGCTTTCATTCATTAAGTCCCATTATCTACTTTCAACTCTTCTGGGGTTGTGACAGGTTTATTCCTTGACCATCATCTATGAGTTGGGGTTCTTCCCTTGAATCCTCAACCCATAGATCTTCTTTCTCATATGGTTCCATAGCTTCAGTTATCATGTATGTGCTAAAGATCCCAAATGTACAACTTCAGTTCTATCGACTATGTTTCTAGACCTCATATCCATCTCCCTACAGAACAGCTCCCATGAGTAACCTCAAGTTATAACAGATAACTTCAAATCTACCTGCCTACCCCTAGGCTCAGTACCTCCTTCACCCCCTATTCAGATCTGTTCTTCCCCTTTGCCTATCTCAGTTAATAGAACCACTCACTGTACAATGTTCCAGTTAAAAATCATGCATCATTCTCAAGAACTCCTTTCTCTTCATCAATCTCCCAAAACATATGCATTCAATTAATCAACATATTCTTTGGTTTCTACTTGCTTACCATGTCTTGATTCCATTACCTCTCCTCTATCCCCACTGCCACTGCTCTAATGCTCTAATCTTTGCCTAAATGTACTTTCTTTCTTTCCCTAACATATGAAAATTTTATTCTTGTTTCAGGAATTTATATTTGCTTGTCTCTCTGCTTGTTGAAACTGCATAACTTATCATCAGTATCTGGCTTCTACTCATCTCACCAACATCAACTTTTGCCATCAGTCTAACATTATCACCTTATGCCCCCATAATAAGAAAAAAAATGCAATTACTTTCTGGCTTCTAAACTTGGAATGCTCTTTTACTCTTCCTTAGATATATCTAAGGAAAATGTGATGTTGGAGAAGACTTTTGAGAGTCCCATGGACTGCAAGGAGATCCAACCAGTCCATCCTAAAGGAAATCAGTCCTGAATATTCATTGGAAGGACTGATGTTGAAGCTGAAACTCCAATACTTTGGCCACCTGATGCAAAGAGCTGACTTATTGGAAAAAATCCTAATGCTGAGAAAGATTGAAGGCAGGAGGAGAAGAGAACGACAGAGGATGAGATGGTTGGATGGCATCACCAACTCAATGGACATGAGTCTGAGTAAGCTCCGGGAGTTGGTGATGGTCAGAGAAGCCTGGCATACTGCAGTCCATGGGGTCTCAAAAGCTGGACACGACTGAGTGACTGAACTGAACTGAAGATGGTATATAGATGGTATATAAGATCTCCCTTTTGCTACATAAGATGTAACATATATGATACACCCAGATCCCACTTCAAGGAAGTACTTCTTGCCTCAACTGATGGGAATTCTATCAGTGGACAGCCCTCAAGGGGCAGATCTTTGAAGGACTGCCTCAGCTGCAGAGAGCTAGGTCACACCCTTGTTTGCCCAAGGTCACACCCTTTCCCAGGGGCAATTCACATCTAATGACAAATGCAGGAGCAAGAAGACATGGACTTTTTGACCAAAAGGGGACAAGTCACAATGCTGTAAAACCATTTCAGCTTCCAAGGTCCTTGTATCCTCCAAGACCTATATCATGCATGGACTTCTCCCTCTGATCAGTCCTGCTTCTTCTCCTTCCTTTCATAAGTACTGAACCCAAGGGTACTCCTTAATAAATAGCCTGCACACTAAACTCCAACTCAGAGTTTGAGTCCCAGGAAAACCAAGCTATGACACCATCCCACAAGCTATTTCTTCTTTGGGACAACATGCTCCTCTACTTATCCACATAGTGAACACCTAATGAGCCTTTAAGAATCAAATCAAGTGTCACCTTTTTAGTGACACCTTCCTTGAACTTCCTTCTTCACTGTCACCCCACCACTGGTATTCATAATTACATAATCCTTCTTTTGTGCTACTATTATGTTTTATAGTAAATTCTATTAGTGTGTTCATCACAGATGATTATATAATTCATTCAGCTGTCTGTGTCTCTTAATTACACCTGTACTCCTTCATGTGAGGCTCAATATACCTGTCTTTATATCTCCGTCATCTAGCACAGTTACTGGCATGTGATTAGGGCAGAATAAATACTCATAATATTTCAGTGAAAAATTAGGGAATATTTCAGGTAGATTGGATATGGATTTTATGTGGACATTGTATTTAAAAAGTCACCACACCCACATGTAAATCAATGAAGTTAGAACACACCCTCACACCATACACAAATACAAACTCAAGATGGCTTAAAAACTTAAACATATGACATGATACCATGAAACTCCTAGAAGAGAACATAGGCAAAACATTCTCTGACACAAATTGTACAAATGTGTTCTTAGGTCAGTCTTCCTAGGCAATAGAAATAAAAACAAAAATAAACAATAGAAATAAAAGCAAAACTAAACAATAGAAATAAAAGCAAAAATAAACAAATGGTACCTAATCAAACTTACAAGCTTTTGCACAGCAAAGGAAACCATAGGTAAAATGAAAAGACAACCTACAGACTGTTCAAATGATGCCACAAGGGCTTAATCTCCAAAATATATGAACAGTTCATACAACTTGACAACAACAAAAATACAACCCAATAGAAAAATGGGCAAAAAACCGAAACACACATTTCTCCAAAGAAGACATACAGACAGCCAACAGGTACATGAAAAGATGTTCAACATTGCTAATAATTAGGGAAATGCAAATCAACACTACAATGAGGGATCACCTCACACCAGTCAGAATGGCCATCATCAAAAAATCTACAAATATCAAACGCTGGAGAAGGAATGGAGAAAAGGGAACCCTCCTACACTGTGGGAATGTAAATTGGTGCAGTCACTATGCAGAACAGTATGGAAGTTCTTTAACAAACTAAACATAGAGTTGCCATATGATCCAGCAACCCCACTCCTGAGCATATATCTGGACAAAACTATAATTCAAAATTTAAAAACATACATGCACCCCAGTGTTCACAGCAGCACTATTCATGATAGCCAAGAATTGGAAGTAACCTAAATGTCTATTCGATGAATGGATAAAGAAGATATGGTACCTATATACAATGAAATACTACTCAGCCATAAAAAGGATGAAATAATACCATTTGCAGCAACATCGATGGAACTAGAGTTTATCATACGAAGTGTAGTAAGTCAGAAAACCACAGATAAATACCATATGATATCACTTATATGTGGAATCTAAAATATGACACAAATGAGCTTATCTATGAAACAGAAACAGACTCACAGACACAGAAAATGAACTTGTGGTTGCCAAGGGGGCGGGGTTGGAGGGATGGAGTGGAGTTGGGGATTAGTGGATGCAAACTATTATATATAGAATGGATAGAAAACAAGGTCCTACTATATAGCACATGGAACTATATTTAATATTCTGTGATAAACCATAACGACAAAGAATATTTTAGTTTTTATTTTTTAAATAAATTTATTTATTTTAATTGGAGGTTATGCTACTGGATGCTTGGGGCTGGTGCACAAAGAATATTTTAAAAATGTAAATATATATGGATAACTGAATCACTTTGCTATACAGTGGAATTAAACACAACATTGAAAATCACAACTATTCTTCAACAACTCACCAAGTCATGGCAGTGAATGATGTGGTCATATGTCAGCTAACATTCATTCATTCAACAAATATATTTTGAGTACTCACTATGTGCCAATACCATATATCTTACAGGGAACATAGGGATAAACAAGAAAAATATGGTCCCTTTACAATTTAGCAAAGAAGACAGATACTGAATAAGTTAGTAGAAGCATTTTGAGTGTTACAAAGTAGTTCAGAACATTACAGGATTCTATAGCAGGAGAGTCTAATCTAGAATAGAGGGCTTAGTTAAGCCTTGAGTAATTTATAAGTTGAACACGTAGTAGTAAGTAACCATCAGCTAGCTGAAGGAGGAAGAATCCAATAATAAGAAATCAGCATGTGTTAGGACCCTAAGGGGGCAAAGGGTATGAAAAGGCTCAAAGATTGGAAAAAAAGACTGGAAATAAATGCCAGAAACTGCCACTGAAAAGGTAACTTGGAGCCAATTTATTTAAAACTTTTAACTAATGGTAAGCGTCTCCTTGGAAGGAAAGTTATGACCAACCTAGACAGTGTATTAAGAAGCGGAGACACTACTTTGTCAAGAAAGGTCCATCTAGTCAAGGCTATGGTTTTTCCAGTAGTCATGTATGGATGTGAGATTTGGACTACAAAGAAAGCTGAGCACTGAAGAATTGATGCTTTTGAACTGTGGTGTTGGAGAAGACTCTTGAGAGTGCCTTGGACTGCAAGGAGATCCATCCAGTCTATCCTAAAGCAAATCAGTCCTGGGTGTTCACTGGAAGGACTGATGTTGAAGCTGAAACTCCAATATTTTGGCCACCTGATGTGAAGAGCTGACTCATTGGAAAAGACCCTGATGCTGGGAAAGATTGAAGGCAGGAGAAGGGGATGACAGAGGATGAGATGGTTAGATGGCATCACTGACTCAATGGACATGAGTTTGGGTAAACTCTGGGAGTTGGTGATGGACAGGGGGGCCTGGCATGCTGCGGTTCATGGGGTCGCAAAGAGTCAGACACGACTGAACGACTGAACTGAACTGAACTGAATGGTAACATGTTATATAGTCTTACCTGGTAGAATTCTGCATCTATTAAAAATAATTTAGTCAAATATCAACATGATTATCTGCTGCATTGATGGTAGTTTAGAAGGAAGAGAGACTGGAGGCAGAAAGTCTGGTTAAAATATTTTTCATTAATTTATGTATATTTTAAAACATATATTTAGGTGAGAAATGACTGCCTGACCTAAGGCAATGGCAGATGGGAGAGAAACAAGGTTTTACATAGTAGAGATTTCTTAAGTGGAATTGGAGGACTTAGTGACATTAAATATAGGAGGTGAAGAAGAGGAATGAATTGAAAAATGCCTTAGATTGTCTTGCAGAATATCTGAAGAGGAGAAATTAATCAGAGTTCTTCTCTGCCAAGACACTGGAGTCAAGAACTGAATATCCAAAGGAAAAAAATTAGATTTATATGGCTATACCTGATCAGGTGTTTATTGATGATAAATGTGATTTTTCTCTTTATAGAGAAATCAAAATACCACAACAGTAGGATCTGACATTTTCCTCCACCAAGCTTATTTATTCATTCAGCTAATACATATTTATTGAACCCTGCCTACCATGTGCCAGGCACTGAGCCAGGCAACAAGGATAGAGTATTGAAAAAGACAGATTCATTCCCTGCCATCATAGAGCTGAATTTTACCTAATAAATAATCTGTCCAATTTATATTCCAGTGGTTCTCTGTTCTATGCATTTTAATTCTGAGAAATTCCTATCAATGTGGACTGTAAATATTTGTCATCCTTTTAAATGATAAAGCTACTAGGAGAGATATATGCATTGCCAGTACTTATTTTCAATATTCATTTAATATCTAGTCTTCTTTATAGTAACAAAACATCTATTTAAAGGAGCTTTTCAAACTGCAAGCAACCAACCAAATTATCCAGATTAAATACGGAGTAGGTACTGTCAGCATGCAGGTTACTTTTTCAGTTAAGGTCAATTATGGCCATTAGCTCAGTTGGTAAAGAACCTGCCTGCAAAGCAGGAGACCACAGGTCAATTCCTGGGTCAGGAAGATCCACTGGAGAAGGGATAGGCTACCCACTCCAGTATTCTGGCCTGGAGAATTCCATGAGCTCTATAGTCCATGGGTTTGCAAAGAATCAGATACAATTAAGCGACTTTCACTTCTCTTTAGGGAAGAGTTTCCAGAGTCTCCACAATTACTATCTCTGGCTGTTGGTTTAACACAACTCTGAGCATGTAGGAAAGGTAAAATGGCCAATACAGGTGAAACAAAGCACAGTGTGTCTATATCATAGCTCCATATTCTGTGATTTCTGGGAACTTCTTATTGTGGCCTCAAGAAAGGACTGTGGTGGTGGTTTGCCAGCCCTGTCTCTGGCCATGCAGTTGCAACCCTGAGGCCTCTGCAGGGCTTTTTTAAAGTAGTGAGCTCACCACATTACTGTTACTGTCCAGCCTGGGAAGGTGGCTATCAGAAAATAAAGGCACCTGACTTCTCTCATCATCGGAATCAAAGAGCAAACAAGAAGTTGTTCATTTAATCTCTTCTTCATACATTGTGATACATGAATGCCCTCATTGGCATGTTGGTTTCCTTTGTGAAATTTAAATCTCTATAAAATGATGGATGGATCTTTAACAAATCACTAAACTAATTGTCTCTGAGGAGTCATGAAATACCTTTCTGTGGCATACCTCTTGCCCTTGGAGTCGGGTCAATGTGGCTGTATGCTGTTTTAAAAGCAGAATGGAAGGCTTTCAGGAAACACTGCCTAAGAAGCAAAATAATGAATGTTTACCTTTCTTACATGAGCCAGAGCGACCATTTAAAACCACAAGTTTGTAAAATAGGAAAATCCATGGTGATAGGTAATGCCCTACTCCCTGTCAGATGTCCTTCTTGGAGCTTCAGATGCATTACCTCACTTGATACCCAGAACAATCTTCCGAGACAACTATAATTATCTCTACTTTTTAAAATTAGGAAATCAGTGTTACAAGTGCTTGCGCCCCTTGTCCAAAGTTTGCCAGCTAGTTACTGCGAGGCAGGATTCAAGCTTCTGTCCTACTCTAAGGTCCACATCCTAAGCCACAGTGCTCCTTTCATTTGCAGATGCGTACTGTGTTCCTCCTAAGCCCCATATGCTCTCCACCCATCGCCTTGGATCGAAAACTGTGCAAGCATCCTATATTTCCTGACATTCAAGGACTTATTCCCTCCTGAACCATTCCCATGTCCATTTGCTAGGGAGAGCAGAACACAAAAACCAGGAACAACATGGCTTCTGGAGCAGTTGCACCAGGCCTCATGTCTAGACTACCTCCATATTCGTTATTATGTGAGGAAATAAAGCCCTTAAGTGGCAGGACCTGTGTGAGGGTTTTGAGTTTGGTTTTGTTTTTCCTTACATTCAGCCAAATGCAATCAATGCAGTAACATGAAAGCATCCAATAAACTGTCCAGGACCACCAGAGATTTTCCTAGAAAACACACACACACACACAAACACACACACATGTACATTTACACAAATATGCATATATTCACATACTCTTGCACACAACCATATACACACATTCCACAACCACATACACACTTTCAAAAAGATGCACACATGTGTACATTGAACATTCATGTACTCGTGCACACTTACACATACATGCACCTGAACACACACACCTAAATCTATAATATGTACACACATGGTTACATGCATATATGTTTACATACTCAGACATGCACAGATATTCACACATACACTCATACATATTTTCCTCTAAAAACGTATAATGAAAAGAATAAGGGTCTTGATCAGATGTTGGTCCAGGTCCTGGCTGTGCCAGTAACTAATCATATGACCTTTCTGACTCTCAAACTGCTCATATTATTACAAGCCCTGACTCATCACACCACAGTGACATGCAAAGATAGAAAGGCATCTGGAGAAAGGCTCTCTAAAGGCTGAAGAGCTCTACTCAATCATGTAATTGTATATAATAAGGTCAGCTTTTCAAGAGACTGGTTTTTCTTTACAAAACCATTCAGTGTGATTGGGACATCTGGTAATACCTTTTATAAATTAAAAAAAAAAAATTCAAGGCACAGAGACTTTTAACTTAACCCAACCTGTGAAGCACACATTATGGAATTTGTGTTCTAACCCTGTTCTTTTACCCTTGGGAATCTTGCTATACACATCATCGCAGTGTTATACTATGCCTTCTGGAGCTACCATGCTGACGCCATAAAAGACACGGCACTCAGATGGCAACTTAAGCTTAACCAGTTTTAGCTTTTAACTGTGGATGTGGCTCAGAGGACTACAGAACCCTATACTATAACTCTGCTTCTTTTGAAAGCCAAAAAAATAATGAAATAAAGAAATAAGTATGAAAAATGCATTGTTGGAGAATATAAACTTATACTGCCCATATGTTTGAATTTGAAGGTACACTACTTTGAGAAGGCTCAGAGTTGCAAAGCACAAGAAATTTATTACTTGGTTCTCTTGCCCAGAATAGTGTTCATTCCATTTTAAATGTCACCAAAGTGCATTTATGTCAAAAGAAATATACCTAATCAAACTGACAATGACTCAGTCATCAGCACTGGGCAGAAATTATTCTAAGAAGTATCTGCCACACAAATTAATGGAAAACTTAACAAAGATGATATCTCATGTCTCATCAGACATCATAACACTTTCTCAAAGACAAAAATGTACCTATAAAAAAAACCCTGCAAGTTCTTTTGAGGTTATATGAATGAACCCACTATCTAGAACAGATTTTGCTTGCAATTTGTAGCAAGAGGTTCTAAATATTCTTTTATTTCCCACTGTGATGGTCAATTTTATGTATCATCTTCACTAAGCATAGGGTGCCCACATATTTAAACATTTTTTTTTTGGTTGTGTCTTTGATAGTGTTTCTGGATGAGATTAACATTTGATTTGGTAGACTGACTAAAGCAGATTATCCTCCCTGGTGTGGGTGGGTCTCATCCAATACATTAAGGGCCTGAATAGAAAAAAAAAAAAAAAAACTCAAGTGAAAGAGGATTCTCTATGTCAACCTTACAGTGTCCAAGCTGGATATAGGCCTTTACAATCATACCCTCCATACCATTGGCTCTCCAAAGCCTCAGTTCAGTTCAGTCACTCAGTTGGGTCTGACTCTTGCGACTCGGACTGTAGCATGCCAGGCTTCCCTGTCCATCACCAACTCCTGGAGCTTACTCAAACTCACGTCCATTGAGTCGGTGATGCCATCCAACCATCTTATCCTCTGTCATCCCCTTCTCCTCCTGCCTTCAATCTTTCCCAGCATCAGGGTATTTTCCAATGAGTCAGTTTTTTGCATCAGCTGGCCAAAGTATTGGAGGTTAAGCTTCAGTATCAGTCCTTCCAATGAATATTCAGGGTTGATTTCCTTTAGGATTGACTGCTCTGATCTCCTTGCAGTCCAAAGGACTCTCAAGAGTCTTCTCCAACACCACAGTTCAAAAGCCTCAATTCTTCATCACTCAGCTTTCTTTATGGTTCAACTCTCACATTTGTACATGACTACAGAAAAAACCATAGCTTTGACTAGACAGACTTTTGTTGGCAAAATAATGTCTCTGTTTTTTAATATGCTGTCTAGGTTGGTCATAGTGTTTCTTCCATGGAGCAACCATCTTTTTTCATAGCTGCAGTCACCATCTGCAGTGACTTTGGAGCCCAAGAAAATAAAGTCTGTCACTGTTTCCATTGTTTCATGTTTATTTGCCATGAAGTGATGCGACCAGATGCCATGATCTTCATTTTTTGAATGCTGAGTTTTAAGCCAGCTTTTTACTCTCCTCTTTCACTTTCATCAGGAGGCTCTTCAGTTCCTCTTCACTTTCTGCCATAAGGGTGGTGTCATCTGCATATCTGAGGTTATTGATATTTCTCCCAGAAATCTTTTTTTTTTTTCTCCCAGCAATCTTGATTCCAACTTGTGCTTCATCCAGCCTGGCATTTTGCATGATGTACTCTGCATATAAGTTCAATAAGCAAGGAGACAATATACAGCCTTGACATACTCCTTTCCCAATTTGGAACCAGTCTTTTGTTTCATGTCCAGTTCTGTTGTTTTTGACCTGGATACAGATTTCTCAGGAGGCAAGTAAGGTGGTCTGGTATTCCCACCTCTTGAAGAATTTTCCACAATTTGTTGTGATCCACACAGTCAAAGGCTTTGCTGTAGTCAGTAAAGGAGAAGTTGATGTTTTTCTGAAACTCTCTAGCTTTTTCTATGATTCAACAGATGATGGCAATTTGATCTCTGGTTCCTCTGCCTTTTCTAAATCCAGTTTGAACATCTGGAAGTTCACAGTTCACGTACTGTTGAAGCCTGGCTTGGAGATTTTTGAGCATTACTTTGCTAGTGTTATGAGATGCAGTTTGAAAATTCTTTGGCATTGTCTTTCTTTGGGATTGGAATGAAAACTGAAATTTTCCAGGCCTGTGGCCATTGCTGAGTTTTCCAAATTTGCTGGCATATTGAGTGCAGCACTTTCACAGCATCCTCTTTCAGGATTTGAAATAGCTCAACTGGAATTCCAACACCTCCTCTAGCTTTGTTCATTGTGATGCTTCCTAAGGCCAGGGTCTGACGTCTCCTGTTGGTTTTCTTTCTCTGGAGAACTCTTGACTAATACATGGATCATTGCAAAGTTGTCTTATCACCATTCAAGTGCAAATCATTACCATTTAAGAAGACAGAAAATAGAAGACATAGCTACAGATGTTCAAGATGCTGCTGCTACTGCTGCTAAGTCACTTCAGTCGTGTCTGACTCTGTGCGACCCCATAGACGGCAGCCCACCAGGCTCGCCCATCCCTGGGATTCTCAAGAACACTGGAGTGGGTTGCCATTTCCTTCTCCAATGCCTGAAAGTGAAAAGTGAAAGTAAAGTCGCTCAGTCGTATCTGACTCTTAGCGACCCCATGGACTGCAGCCTGCCAGGCTCCTCCGTCCATAGGATTTTCCAGGCAAGAGGACTGGAGTGGGGTGCCATTGCCTTCTCCGTTTCAAGATGAAGAATAGGAAAACAAAGTTGATTGAAAAAGCAGGACAGTTTTAAGTAATTCTGGAAATAAATCCCACACTCTTTGGAAGCCAACTCATTCGTAAGAAAGAAAGAAAATAGGTACAGAAACAAAATATGGGTCAGCTAAGAGGAAGAGCAAGTATTTTTACAGTACTTTAAAGGAGTTGGTGATGGAGAGAAGCCTGGCTTGCTGCAGTCCATGGGGTCGCAAAGAGTCAGACAAGTCTGAGTGCCTGAACTGAACTGAGTGAAAGTTCACAGAGTACTTTTGTCTATACCATTTCATTTAATTCTCAGAATGCTATAAAACAAGAAAAACAAGCATTATCTTCACTTTTTAGATAGCAACAAGACTCAGAGTTGCTGGCTAGTCTAGGACTCCAAAGAGTCTTAAAAGCAAATAAATGGAGCAGGAAACTATACAAAAGCTACAGGAAACAAACCATGCTCTCTAGAATGTTTTTCTACCTTCAACATCCAATTCCAAAGTATTTGGAACACTGATTTTCTAACTTGGCTACACACTGGAATCACGTATAGAGTTCTTTAAAAAAAAAGAAAAAAAACTGATGCCTGAATTCTACTCCCAGTTGCTCATACTTGGTCTGGGTTATAGCTGGGACATCATAATTTTGGGAATTAATTTGGGACCTATATCTTGCAGTGGCTTAGGAACCGTTGGCCTATAACACCACATCAGGCCTTAGAAGTAAGATCTTTATCATCTCTGATATTGAGTTAAAGATGCAGCCATATTTTAACGTTCAGAGAAAATCCAAAGAACTGAAACTTTTCTTCCTTAAAGGAATGATATGTGTTTGGCATTATGGGAAATCAGACATGAGTCTTATCTCAGAGGATTTACAGACTGTGATCTGGACTCTGAAAGATAAATCAAAGCACCAGGCCAAGGGTAGGACATTTGAGATGTGTTGGATAGGGATCACAAAAGCATTGGAAAGAAAACAAGAAGAGGGAGAGGAAAGGGGGAGTAATCTGATCAGATTCAAGCCACAGGGTGGCGCCATGGAGCAAGAAAAGATTAGGCTAGAGGGTCAGGTTCATCTGTTCATTTATTATTTTAAGAGGTTCATATGATAAAAAGCTCACACTCATCAAGGGTCTACTTACTATAAAGAGCTCAATGTTTGGTTCCAATTCCCCCAAATCCTTGTTTATAGGTTTTGGAATATCAGTGTAAAAGAAAAAAGTGATCTGTGTTTAAAATCTTATATAAGAAAAATTAGATTTAAAGAAGTTCAACACAAGTTCTATACTTTAAAATATTGATTAAAAATAAGATAAAATAGAAGTGGTGAAGAAAATAAAATACCTGAGGGATTACACTGAACTAGAATCTTGCACTAGGCGTGCACAATTTTATTAAAACACATAAACAACTGTGTCTATAAAACAAAGACAATAAAGGAAACAATTACTTGATTAAGCACAATAAAAATGCATTCACATTAGACACCCACAATCACAAAGCACGCATGAGTATCTGTTCTCTTCCTCCCACCATCCCCCCTTCAAAGGAGAAGAAATAGCCACATTTTTTTTAATAAAATCTTGGCGCAAGAAAGACATTTCTAAGCAGAACACTAAAGAAAAAAAATTAAAGAAAAAGATTAATAGATTTGGCTATCTGAAAATATAAAACTCATGCATGACAAAAATCATTCAAAAAAAGGCAAATGATAAATGATAAAATGTCAATACTTATAAAATATTGTATATAAAGAGTTAGTATCTTTAATAGACAAAAAGCTTTTACAAATCAAGAAAAGAAAAATAACAACTCCCACCCCACCCCCCAAAATACAGGCAAAGTGATCAAATAGACAAGTCACAAGAAAACATGTACTTATCCAATAAACACCATAGAAAATATTCTACCTCATCAGTACTTTGGGAATCTAATTAAATTAAAATAATGAAATAGGTTCATCTATCAAAACTTCAAAGTTATAAAACATAAGGATAAACTCCATGCAGGCAGTATATTGAGATGGTCCTCTCATGGGCTCCTGGTGGCAGTATAAACTGCACAGTTTCCTATAGAGTAACTTGGCCACATATATAACAGGCAAAATGTTCAGATGCTATCAATTTATCATAAGAAAATAGGCTATGATTTGTAAAGATCTATGTTAAAAGAAGTGCATCATATTATAACAAGGAACTGGTGAAATAAATTATGATGCCTATTAATGAAATGTAATTCAACCACTAAAAATCACTTTTCTAGTAATATTTAATGGTATAAAAAATGTTCAAAATGTAATGCTAAGTGACTAAAGCATACCAAGCATAAACGTAAATCTGTCTTTCTTCATTCTCATTTGTCTCCTTCTCCCCTCTCCTCCCCCTCCCTTTCCTCCTCTTCCTCTTCTTTCTGCCCCTGCCCCTAACAGAGTAACAACTACAAGGAAGTACCCCAAAATGCCCACTGTGGTTATCCATGGGTAGTAGGATTATTTTTATTTTCTTTGTTTTCTACAATTCTCTATTCTCTGAAATGAATTTGTATGGCTCACTAATCAGAAAAACACTATCATATGACTCAAAGAACAGGGAGACTCAACATCTTGGTGCGTTTTCCACGTTGCTTTACTTTTTGGATTCCGATTGTTAAATAGGAAGGGAACACAGGAATGATGAACTAAATGGGCTCATTTTGAAGACAAGGATAAGAGAGGCTCATGGAGAAAGTTCTCATCCAGAATCATATAGTAAATGGTCAATGGAGTTAGAACAAGAATCCAGGTGTTCTTGCCTGCTACTTTGGTTGTATTTTTAGTATACCACATATTCATTTATATTCCTTCTTTCTGGGGATATGATTCTAAATACTTGACTCTTTTCAGATTAGAATAGAACCATCTTTGAAATAAAAGTACTATCATAGATATTTCCATTTTCCAGGTTACCTTATTTTTAAATCCATTAAGCTATTTAGCTTCTACTATGTTCAGAATACTGCTATATGCTATAAAAACAGGAAATGAAATAAGACCTCATCCCTATCTTTGAGAAACTTTTCCTCTAGTAAAGGAAGCAGACATGTTAAGAACCAATGTAAAGCAGAACCAAACAAGCGCTGTAGAAGCACAGGCAAGGGGTATTCCATGCCTTGGAGTCCATCACTTCACTGATTCTTGAGCACATGGAATCTTTGGGCGTGGATTTTAGACACTTGTAATAATCTCGACGTTTTCCATCTCCAGGTATTTGGAAAAACACTGACTGCACATCTCTACTCACGAGAGCACACTGGGCACACTCCCAGGGCTTATCCTCATGGCCTGATTCCTTCTTCTGTAGACACTTTAGTTCACCTTATCTTATGAGAATTTAGATGCGTGTATATTTGATCTTCTCTAATTTGTCCAAATAATTTCTAAGTATGCAATAAATATATAACAATGATCTAATATATACAATGAATAAGTGAATATAGAAAACAAAGGCATTGTTATGCCATCTATCTTAGTAGCAAGGTGCTATGCTAAGGGAAACTCCTAGAAAATCTAAAACAGATAAATAAATCAGATTTTACTGAAACAAGCAATTGCTGCAAGGATTTTTAAGTATATACCAAGCTTCCCAGGTCTCCCAGCATCCCACAGTTGTCCTCTCTTTCTGTGGCACAGCCTACTTTTCTTCTCTTTCACTTCCAATCTTCTACCTCACCACTGAGCCTGCTGTCCTAATGCTGGAACTATCAGTTCAGTTCAGTTCAGTTCAGTCACTCAGTCATGTCCAACTCTTTGCAACCCCATGAATCACAGCACGCCTCCCTGTCCATCACCAACTCCCGGAGTTCACTCAGACTCACGTCCATTGAGTCAGTGATGACATCCAGCCATCTCATCCTCTGTCGTCCCCTTCTCCTCCTGCCCCCAATCCCTCCCAGCATCAGAGTCTTTTCCAATGAGTCAACTCTTCACATGAGATGGCCAAAGTACTGGTGTTTCAGATTTAGCATCATTCCTTCCAAAGAAATTCCAGGGCTGATCTCCTTCAGAATGGACTGGTTGGGTCTCCTTGCAGTCCAAGGGACTCTCAATAGTCTTCTCCAACACCACA
>NW_024070207.1:50969402-51016102 GCF_014754425.2 Oryx dammah
CTGGATGTCATCACTGACTCAATGGACGTGAGTCTGAGTGAACTCCGGGAGTTGGTGATGACATCCAGCCATCTCATCCTCTGTCGTCCCCTTCTCCTCCTGCCCCCAATCCCTCCCAGCATCAGAGTCTTTTCCAATGAGTCAACTCTTCACATGAGATGGCCAAAGTACTGGTGTTTCAGATTTAGCATCATTCCTTCCAAAGAAATTCCAGGGCTGATCTCCTTCAGAATGGACTGGTTGGGTCTCCTTGCAGTCCAAGGGACTCTCAATAGTCTTCTCCAACACCACAATATGTAAAATACCAGTAAAGCCTCTCTGCTTTTCCTTAGGCCTTCCCATAGCATATAGATAGAAGAAAGAACAGGAGAAACCAAAAATGTGTGCTTGGCCTGTCTTACGCACTGTTCTCTGATCGTAACTCTGGCATGCTTGGGTTTCCATACAATGGGAAGAATAGTGGTGGTTTAGTCTCTAAGTAATGTCCAACTCTTCGCAGCCCCATGGACTAGAGCCTGCCAGGCTCCTCTGTTCATGGAATTCTCCAGGCAAGAATACTTGTAGGTTGCCATTTCCTTCTCCAATGGGAAGAATGGTGGTTGTTAATTCCTGCCTCAAATTCCTGCTATTTGCTTTCCACAATCCCTTTCAAGCAGAGTTACAATTGAACCTTACCTACAGGTTTAATCCTACATTAATCCCTGGTCCAATCTAAACCAAGCCAATGTGTGGTGACAGCCTCAAGCCTGTTCACTGGTGGAATCTGGAAAGTGATCTCCTCGTCAATTCAGGGCTCAGTGTGCCAGGGATGAGCCTTCGCATCTATATGCCTCAGTCATTATGAGCAGAACTCTGTCTCATTTTCTCTGCCAAGCAATAAACTGTGATGCTGGTCCTCTGAATTTGCCTGCTCTACTGAATGCTGAGCATCCCTCCTCCACTAACCCTCTTCCCATTACTTCTCTAAGGCCAATAAGTCAGGACCATCTTCCTTCCTACTGGATTCTTATTAACACTTAAAACCCCCCACTCCAATGGTTTATTCACCAGATAGGGCTCCCATAAAAAGCAACAGTGTTAGGCTCAGTTCAGCTCAGTCGCTCAGTCATGTCTGACTCTTTGCAACCCCATGGATGGCAGCACATCAGGCTTCCCTGTCCATCACCAACTCCTGGAACTTGCTAGGCTCAGATGTTGACAAAAGCCCAAGGAAGCCATGCCCTGTGGGCAACTCTGCAACTGAATTGGTCACACCCTCCCCAGACTATATCTCGACTCATAACACCGTCCTCTACTTCCTTACCACCCAATGACGCTAATGTTCCAATAATGTTCCAATATGTCTCATCCCTAAGCACCCAAATAATGACATCCACTCTGCCAGCCTCACATAGCTGTTAAAGGCATTAACTGAACAGTAAAAATGAAAATTATGCAAAACCTGTAAAGATGTATTCAAATGTGAGCGTTTCATCTTATTGTGTACAAATACTTGTTAAAGGCACTTTCCTTTCAAGAGCCTTCAGAGACCAGCTGTATGCTCAGATGACTGTGAACTTTATCACTTTTTTTTAGCACCTATCTGATCCGTAATATCTTTCTGGAAAAGACTGAATTCTCTGTATGTTTTTCCCCTTAGGACTGAAACAGAGTTTTATGAAAGACTGTGTAAACATGTTTTCTCAGACTTCATTTAATGATGTCAGCCTGCTCTGCTTCTCTATCAAGGAGAAATAAAGCTGAAAAATCAAAAGGCCAAAGGTCAAAATATCACAACAGCAATGCTCATTTGGCTAGTTTTATCTATGGATGGAGGAGCCTGGTAGGCTACAGTCCATGGGATCGCTAAGAGTCGGATACGACTGAGCGACTTCACTTTCACTTTTCACTTTCATGCACTGGAGAAGGAAATGGCAACCCACTCCAGTGTTCTTGCCTGGAGAATCCCAGGGACGGGGGAGCCTGGTGGGCTGCCATCTCTGGGGTTGCACAGAGTCGGACACGACTAAAGTGACTTAGCAGCAGCAGCATACACGCTCATCCAATTGATGAAGCCTGCATGGCAAATGGAAAGGCAGAGGAAAATCAGTGCTGCCTAAGTCAGAGAGCACTGTGGCAACATGGGGACAGATGTCACATTGTCTGTCTCTCAGCTAGAACCTTGTAAATCTTCCTCAGGTGCTATAGTCAGTGCGAAACCTGAACAATTTCCATATTTCAAATAGCTCTTTCTTGACTGTATTGCTAAGGTCTGCCAGCCGAAAGAAAGAATGTTCACCATTCTACTGAACAGCATCTCTCAATGCTAGAAAAGAGACTTATTTCCAGAGGAATAAGAGGCATTATGAAGCAAATACATATTTAAAAAAAAAAAAAAAACAGCTCCCTTATAGTGCCCTGAAAACAGGAATAGAACTCCCCAAAATCACAAGGGAAAATGATTTTCAATTACCACATATTTCTACCCGGCCATATTCCACACAGAAATTAAAGTGACAGATTCAATCACTGTCGAGTGGCCTCACAAGTGACTATGTATCCATTGATGACACATATTAGTCTGATCCTGTCCTTCCCCTTCACTCTCACCCTCACTCCATAAGCCAAAAATAAGACTTCTGGTCCCTAAATCTCCTACTTACTTTAGAGTATAGAGTCTATATGAAATATTGCTGCTAGGTAAACAGGGAGGCAGCAACAGTAAGGAGTAGATTCTAGAAACACCTGTGCACATATATATAGCCCCCTTTCTGTGTCATTTAATCATGTAAGGGATTCTTTTCTCTTTACCATTCACCTCCCAACTTCCAGGAGCCCAGTTTCCTTCTGTTGTTGTTAAGCTGCAAAGTCATGTCCAACTCTTTGTGACCCCATGGACTGCAGCATGCCAGGCTTCCCTGTCCTTCACCATCTCCCAGAGTTTACTCAAATTCATGTCCATTGAGTCGGAGACGCCATCCAACCACCCAATCATCTCATCCTGCCCTCAGTCTTTCCTCCCACTCTCCCCTTAAACATTACTGGACATTTAAATCAGTGTGACCTCTCCCTCAACCCCTTTTCATAAGATTCCCAATTCAGTAATATGTGAACTGTGAACTTCCAGATGTTCAAGCTGGTTTTAGAAAAGGCAGAGGAACCAGAGATCAAATAGCCAACATTCACTGGATCATGGAAAAAGCAAGAGAGTTCCAGAAAAACATCTATTTCTGCTTTACTGACTATGCCAAAGCCTTTGACTATGTGGATCACAACAAACTGTGGAAAATTCTTCAAGAGGTGGGAATACCAGACCACCTGACCTGCCTCTTGAGAAACCTATATGCAGGTCAGGAAGCAACAGTTAAAATTGGACATGAAACAACAGACTGGTTCCAAATAGGAAAAGGAGTACATCAAGGCTGTATGTTGTCACCCTGCTTATTTAACTTATATGCAGAGTACATCATGAGAAATGCAGGACTGAATGAAGCACAAGCTGGAATCAAGATTGCTGGGAGAAATATCAACAGCCTCAGACATGCAGATGACACCACCCTTATGACAGAAAGTACAGAAGAATTATAGAGCCTCTTGATAAAAATAAAAGAAGAGAGTAAAAAAGTTGGCTTAAAACTCAACATTCAGAAAACTAAGATCATGTCATCTGGTCCCATCACTTCATGACAAATAGATGGGGAAACAGTGGGCTCCAAAATCACTGCAGATTTTTTGGGCTCCAAAATCACTGTAGATGGTTACTATAGCCATGAAATTGAAAGATACTTATTCCTTGGAAGGAAAGATACGACCAACCTAGACAACATATTAAAAAGCAGAGACATTGCTTTGCCAACAAAGGTCTGTCTAGTCAAGGCTGTGGTTTTTTCAGTAGTCATGTATGGATGTGAGAATTGGACTATAAAGAAAGCTGAGTGCAAAAGAATTGATGCTTTTGAATTGTGGTGTTGAAGAAGACTCTTGAGAGTCCCTTGGACTGCAAGGAGATCCAACCAGTCCATCCTAAAGGAAATCAGTCCTGAATATTCACTGGAAGGACTGATGCTGAAGCTGAAACTCTAATACTTTGGCCACCTGATGTGAAGAGCTGACTCATTGGAAAAGACCCTGATGCTGGGAAAGATTGAGGGCAGGAGGAGAAGGGGATGACAGAGGATGATGAGATGGTTGGATGACATCACTGACTCAATGGACGTGAGTTTGGGTAAACCCTGGGAGTTGGTGATGGACAGGAGGCCTGGTGTCCATGGGGTTGCAAAGAGTCGGACATGACTGAGCAACTGAACTGAACTGAATAAGGGAAAGATTGGGGAGTTTAAATTCTTTCCCAAGCCCCAGCATTGCACCATCTCAGAGCAGCCTCTGTGTGTGACAGGAGCAGCAGAGCACAGTGACTAAAGCTCAAAGCTCTGAGTTTATCCTCAGGTGCCCCAACTTAGTAGCTATATGTTTTTGGGTAAGTCACCTCATTGAGCCATAGGTCCCTCAACTGTAAAATCAGCCTGAGATAGAACCTATTTATAAGTATGTTTCTTTATTTGAATGAAGTGATCCTTATCAACTATTTTCAGGTACATATTTTATAAATAATAATTGCTATGGTTTCAATTGTCCCACCAGTTCACATACTGAAATCTTAATCCCCAGTACTTCAGACTGTGACCTTATTTGGACACATAAAGACTTTATTTGGTCTTTACAAAGGTAAAAAGTTAAAATAAGGTCACCAATATGACTGGTGACTGTAAAATAAGGGTTAAAATGGAGACAAGGAGAATATATACAGAGAGCACACCATGTGCACAGACAGGAAGAAGAGCATGTGAACATACCTGCAAGCCAAGGAGAGAGGCCTGGAGCAGATCCTTCATTCACGGCCCTCAGCAGGAACCAACCCTGCTGACACACCTTGATTTCACACTTCTGTCCTCCAGAAATGCAACACAATAAATTTTGGTTAAGCCATCCAGACTGTGGTCCTTTGTTAGAGAAGCCCTAGCAAACTATTCCAATAATCATTTATAATAAAGCTGAGTGCACATACACATCTCTTTCTGGTCAGCACCACTGCTTGAGGATCTCAGAAAATAGAGTATATATAAATAATTATAGCCTACCTGGAAGGTCAGGGTACCCATGTCTATTTCAAGTTATAGTCAGTAAAAGAAAAATAAAAAATAGGATAACTATATAATTTATCACCCATGCTGGGGTAATTTTGAGGATGAAAACACACATAAATAGACTCAATCATCAGTAAGCATGAAAACAGGACAAACCAGAACTTGTGGCATCTTTAAACATGAAAAACAAGGATGTTACCCACCCCTGAACTGTATCAACCAAGTCTACTATCAGAAGGTTCACTAGTTCCACTAGAGAAATCTAGTTAATTTAACTACAGCTATCAATTAGCTTGCAAAAATAATGAGTTAAGGTCAGAAGAAAATAAGCCCAAGTTAATTATCTCCATGTAATTGACTTTGACATCTTGTTCATTTCCAAAATATCCTGAGGCTGACAAACCTTAAGTTCAGAGTTTTGGGCAAGTTTCTATACAGAGATTAGTATATATCCAGTGAGGATCTTTTACTTTCTGATTCTCTAACTTACAATGGGAGAACGAGACAGGGAGGTACTCAGTATAATACATATTCCTTCACAGAATTTGATCATTGGCCAACTGAACCAACAAGTCAAGGGCAGTCATTCCTCAGTGGGCAAAGGAAGAGAAAGTTGTTAGCTCTGAGAAAATCCCTTCCCAATTGCCCCCTGCCCGCACCCAGAGAAAGAACAGTTAGTGTGCTCTAGGGGTTGTTCCCTTGGCTTGGGTTCCTCCCTGTTCACCTCGATTGCCACACAACCACCTCTATACAAGGGGGGCTACTCTAAACTAGAGGTTGTTGTGAGTACAGTATTTGCCCTCCATACTAATTGATTTTTTAAATTAATCGTTTCATTTAGAATCCATTCAACCTAGTAGAGATGAGCATTCATCATACTAGAAAGACCGTAGCTCAGAGAGAACATCCATGACTGGTAATTAGTCTATGAACTGGCTTAGGAGTCATTAAATGAGATTGAAGCCATTTTTATGAAGCTAAAATGCTGTGCAACATTAAAAAGTTAAATAACCTTGTGAATATTTTTAAAGAGAGCGCTAAATGCAAAGTTAACCTATTTAGTAAAGTCTTGAGTCAGTTGATTTTATTACCAAGAAAAAAGAGATTAATGAATGGACAGTCCTAAAACTCACCATTGCCCTCTGCCCATGTGGGGGCAATGTGGTATGAAAGGTGTGTCTTGCATTAAGCAAGCTGAGACTGCCATTTTCTACCAGTGTAGTCTTGGTTCTGAGACTTACTGTCTACAGCTGTAATGCAAAGCAAGCAATTTGTAGGGCTCTTATGGAGATTCAGTGAACTAATGTATTTGTAATTCAATGAGATAACATATTTGAAATCTATTTGTATTATAATTATGAAATATAGTTAACTGGTATTATTAGTACAGTTTTTTTGAAAGCACAATGGGTATTTATAAACCTTAACATATAATTGTTGAGGTACCAAAATAAATGAAATGTTCACATCCTAATCAAACTGATGATGAAGCAATGGTACAGCCTGTAAAATACCACCAACTCTCTTTAACTCCCCCACCCTCACCAAACTTACCCTAATGATAATGGTATTAATGAATGATACATTCCATGAAAAGCACTTCAATACAGGTCACATGTGGTTGAGCAGGCTTGCCAAGAACTGCCAGAGCAGCCATGTTCAACAGTGAAGGGACAAATATGATGTACCAGAAAACATTTGAGTCTTTAACAAAAGTAAGAAATTAGTATTTTAATAAAAGAACATCACACTTCAAACTCAGTACTTAGACTGCAAATGATAAATCAGTGATGAATAAAGATGACAACAAAATTTAAACAAGTTATAGAAGTAATCAATTATAATTCAGCTGGTTTAACCAAGGAACTGATTACAAAAGCTCAGATTCTAGTTCATTGAGCAAGTTAAGATTGCTTATTAAAAGTTCCTGATTACAGGACAGAGCAAAATTGTTTTTCCTCAGTGTTGTGAAAAAACACACAAGCACATTTTCTTCCATTCTAAAAAGACATCTTTTCTTACAATGTTATTCTTAATCATTGCATTCTTATCACATTGAAAATGGCCCTTATATTCAAAGTGAGAGCTTAAATTTTAGTACTGGATTAATCTTGTGTTGCAATGAATATCATTAATATTGAGAACTAATAACAGCTTATTATCAGAATAATATTTTCATTAGCAGCTTTTAATAGAATTGTACAAACTCTAAGTGCATTTCTAACATAAATTATTCCAAAACAAGTGCCACTTTTATATAATCACTCCCTTGGAATATAGCAAAGTAATAGCTCCCTTTTCTGACTTTCCTAGATATGACTAACCAAAGAGCATTAGAGTCAGAAAGTTCCTTAGGATGATTTTGTTCATCTTCCTCATTTCAGGTGAGGAAAAAGAAGCTCCAAAGAAGCCATAAAAGTGGTCATTTCCAACATATCCTCAACACCCTGCAAAAGTCATCTGTATTTCACAATCATGCATTTTCAGTCATGAGCAAAATTCATAATACTAGTTTATTTTTCTAGAATAACCTTGAAACTGAGGAGGACACTTGTGGCCCTCCTGGGTACACATCCTATCTGTATTCCCAATTACTTTTTGTAGAAAATAGGCTTCATTCAGCTTCCTAGACATTACTTGGGTCCCAAGGGCAGATTCAAACAATTGCTAATCAGGGAGTATAGAATGAAGCAGGGCAAAGGTTAATAGAGTTTTGCCAAGAGAACGCACTGGTCATAGCAAACACCCTCTTCCAACAACACAAGAGAAGACTCTACACATGGACATCACCAGATGGTCAATACTGAAATGAAATTGATGATATTCTTTGCAGCCAAAGATGGAGAAGCTCTATACAGTCAGCAAAAGCAAGACCGAGAGCTGACTGTGGCTCAGATCATGAAATCCTTATTACCAAATTCAGACTTAAATTGAAGAAAGTAGGGAAAACCACTAGACCATTCAGGTATGACCTAAATCAAGTTCCTTATGATTATATACTGGAAGTGGGAAATAGATTTAAGGAACTAGATCTGATAGACAGAATGCCTGGTGAACTATGGACAGAGGTTCCTGACATTGTACAGGAGGCAGGGATCAAGACCATCTGCAAGAAAAAGAAATACAAACAGGCAAAATGGTTTACTGAGGAGGCCTTAAAAATAGCTGTGAAAAGAAGAGAAGCTAAAGGCAAAGGAGAAGAGGAAAGGTATACCCATTTGAATGCAGAGTTCCAAAGAATATCGAGGAGAGATAAGAAAGCCTTCCTCAGTGATCAATGCAAACAAATAGAGGAAAACAATAGAATGGGAAAGACTAGAGATCTCTTCAAGAAAATTAGAGATACCAAGGGAACATTTCATGCAAAGATGGGCTCGATAAAGGACAGAAATGGTATGGACCTAACAGAAGCAGAAGATGTTAAGAACAAGTGGCAGAAATGCAGAAAAGAACTATACAAAAAAGCTCTTCACAACCCAGATAATCATGATGGTGTGATCACACACTGAGCTAGAGCCAGACATCCTGGAATGTGAAGTCAAGTGGGCCTTAGAAAGCATCACTACAAACAAAGCTAGTGGAGGTGATGGAATTCCAGTGGAGCTATTTCAAATCCTGAAAGATGATGCTGTGAAAGTACTGTACTCAATATGCCAGCAAATTTGGAAAACTCAGCAGTGGCCACAGGAATGGAAAAGGTCAGTTTTCATTCCAATCCCAAAGAAAGGCACTGCCAAAGAATGTTCAAACTACTGCACAATTACACTCATCTCACACACTAGTAAAGTAATGCTCAAACTTCTCCAAGCCAGGCTTCAACAGTATGTGAACTGTGAACTTCCAGATGTCAAGCTGGTTTTAGAAAAGGCAGAGGAACCAGAGATCAAATTGACAATAACCATTGGATCATTGAAAAAGCAAAAATAACATCTTCTGCTTTATTGACTATGCCAAAGCCTTTGACTATGTGGATCACAACAAACTGTGGAAAATTCTGAAAGAGATGGGAATACCTGACCACCTGACCTGCCTCCTGAGAAATCTGTATGCAGGTCAAGAAACAACAGTTAGAACTGGACATGGAACAACAGACTGGTTCCAAATTGGGAAAGGAGTATGTCAAGGCTGTATTTTGTCACCCTGCTTTTTTAACTTATATGCAGAGTACATCAAGAGAAATGCTGGACTGGATGAAGCACAAGCTGGAATCAAGATTGCTGGGAGAAATATCAATAATCTCAGATATGCAGATGACATCACGCTTATGGCAGAAAGAGAAGAATTATAAGAGCCTCTTGATGAAAGTGAAAGAAGAGAGTGAAAAAGTTGGCTTAAAACTCAACATCCAGAAAACGCAGATCATGGCATCTGGTCCCACCACTTCATGGCAATTAGATGAGGAAACAGTGGAAACAATGGCAGACTTTATTTTGGGGGGCTCAAAAGTCACTGCAGATGGTGACTGCAACCATGAAATTAAAAGACACTTGCTCCTTGGAAGGAAAGTAATGACCAACATAGACAGCATGTTAAAAAGCAGAGACATTACTTTGCCAACAAAGGTCTGCCTAGTCAAAGCTATAGTTTTTCCAGTGGTCATGTATGGATGTGATAGTTGGACTATAAAGACAGCTGAGCACCGAAGAATTGATGCTTTTGAACTGTGGTGTTGGAGAAGACTCTTGAGAGTCCCTTGGACTACAAGGAGATCCAAGCAGTCTATCCTGAAGGAAATCAGTCCTGAATATTCATTGGAAGGACTGATGCTGAAACTGAAACTCCAATACTTTGGCCGCCAGATGCAAAGAACTAACTCCTTGAAAAAGACCCTGATGCTGGGAAAGATTGAAGGTGGGAGGAGAAGGGAATGACAGAGGATTGGATGGTTGGGTAGCATCACTGACTCAATGGACATTAAGTTTGAGCAAGCTCCTCAAACTCCCAAACTCATCAGGGAGTTGCTGATGGACAGGGAAGCCTGGTGTGCCACAATTCATGGGTTTGCAAAGAGTCAGACATGACTGAGCAACTGAACTGAATCAGGGAAGGGAAAGAATGCAGAAACAAAGGAGGAATCAAGAAACAATAGTGCTGCCTTGGGGCAGCATCTTCTTTCCTTCCCAAGGAATATATGTAATAATATCTCTGAGTTGATCTGCCTGAACTAAGGCCTCCAGCCAGGTGAAGGATGATAACTCAGGCTGATCACATGTTTCCTGGAGCATTCCCCTGTTACCTCACCACCAATCAATCAGAAGCAATTCACACATCCTGAAGCTTTCACCACAAATCTGGCCTTTCAAAACCTCTCCCCCCAAAACATGGGAGAATTCAGGGTTTTTGAACACAAGCCTCCATTCTCTTTGCATGGTCCTGCAATAAACCTTTCCCTGCTCCGAACTCCAATGTTTTGGTTTGTCTGGCCTTACTGTGAGTCAGGCACATGAACTTGCATTAGGTAACACATCCACTTCAATATTTTTATATATATCCTTAGATATGTATTTGTAAATATATGATCTGATATTTTGTATTTGTGTGTTTTATCTACATAAATGATATTATTATTATAATCATACATTATTGCTATTTTCATTTTAATACTGGGTAATATCCATCCATTTTTCCATATATATAATACATTTAGTTCATTTCTTGTGATGGTAGTATAGTATTTCATGGCATACATCTGCCATCAATTTCCCCAATGGTGGATACCTATTTACCTACAAAGAAGTATTATCTAGAAACTCAAAGGTTTCCTAAAGACACTCACAGTTTATTACATGCTCAGTCCTTCAGTCGTGTCTGACTCCTTGCAACCCTATGGACTGTAGCTCACCAGGTTCCTCTATCCATGGGATTTTTCAGACAAGAATACTGAAGTGGGTTGCTGTTTCCTCCTCCAGGGGATCTCCCTGACCCAGGGATCAAACCCACATCTCTTACATCTCCTCCATTGGCAGGCAGATTCTTTACCTCTGAGTCACCAGGGAAGCCCCCAGTTTACCAATGGATTTTGTTCCACCTCATTATTTTATGGATGAGAAAACAAGGTAAACTAAAAGTCCTTCAGAACTAGCAGAATTCTAACAAAACATTAACCAACACAATATCAACTCACAAGGCTATCATTAAGAAACAGAATTGATTTGTATTTCCCTAACAGTAGTATTAAACATCTTTTCATGTGCTGGTTGGCCATTTCTATGTCTTATTTGGAAAAAAAATGTCTATTATTTTTCCAAATAAGACATGTAAATACTTCACCCATTTTTCAATCGAGTTGTTTTTTATTTTGTTGTGTTGTATGAGTTCTTTGTATTTTTTGGATATTAACCCCTTATCAGATATATCATTTGCAAATATAATCTCCTGTTTGGTAGGCTGTCTTTTCATTTTGTTCCTTTGCTGTATAGAAGTTTCTTAATTTGATGTAGTCCCATTTGTCTATTTTGCTTTTGTTTTCCTTCCTGAGAAGACATAGTAGGAAAATCTTGCTAAGACCAATGTCAAAGAGTGTATATCCTATGTTTTCTTCTAGGAGTTTTATGGTTTCAGGTCCTACATTCAACCCTTTAACCCATTTAGATTTTTGTAAATGGTATAAGATAATGGTCTAGCTTCATTCTTTTGTGTGTGGTTGTCCATTTTTCCCAACACCATTTATTGAAGACACTATCCTTTCTCCATTGTATGTTCTTTGCTCCTTTGTTTTATATTAATTGTCAATATGTATGTGAGGGTTTATTTCTGGGTGTTTAACTCTATTCCATTGATTTGTATGTCTGTTTTTCTGCCCATACCATGCTGTTTTGAGTACTATGGCTTGCATAATATTATAAACTGATGTTACTTCAAATAAATAGATAAAAAATAGAATTTAACTTCCTATTATGAACTGCAAAATACAGAAAGATCATGACATTTGGTGACACAGAAGAACAAACGTATAGTGTCCTTGGAGTCTGGCAACATGTAGGCGTGAACACACTCAGTTATGAAAATTGATAGATACTTAGGTAAAGGAAAGATAGAAATCCAGGCTCCCCAATGGAGTGGCTGGGGAACTTAGGCACCTTCCTTGCTTGACTGTATGGGGTAAAAGCAATCCCGACTAGACTACCTAAGTCAAAGTGTTAGCTTTACCCATTAAAAGTTCCATGACTTTGGACAAACTGCTTAAATCCTTGGTGCTTTGGTTTCCTCATGGGGATAAATGAGGATTAAAGTGGGTTAATATTTGTAAATACTGTGTTTAGGGCATAAGTAAGTGCCTATAAAAAATCCTCTCTAAAAATTTTAAAACTGGATTTTAAAAAATCCTCTCTAAACTATAGCACTCAAAACAGCATGGTATGGGCAGAAAAACAGACATACAGATCAATGGAATAGAATTAAACACCCAGAAAAGTGATTTGGTAAATCACTTTTACCAAATGCTACGTACTTCCCATGGGTTTTATGTGGGAAGAAACAAATGCATTACATATATAAAATTGTATATTACCATTCCTTTATATCCCTGATGAATACTCTAAAAAATAATAGCAAGGGAAACAAAGTCTCATTCATAAGGAGAAATTCTAAAATCTCATGCAATAGGTAACAAATAAGAGAAATAAAAGTAAAATTTGGCTGTACTTCGACATAATGTATGTAGCTTCCACAGGGAATAAATTAGGTTCTATATTCACAGGATGCAGTGAGAATTCACTGTTAACCAAGGATTTAGGCAGAGGTCGATCAAGTATTTGGAAAAAGCAAGGATACCAAAGACTAACAGAATCACAGTTTCTATGAATGGCAAATATCCTTCGGAAACAAGGAGTGCAGTTCTTTGTTTAGTAAAGGGGAAGACTGAGATACAAGTGGAAAAAAAAAAACTAAGTTGCAATACTCGGGCAAAGGTTCAGTCCAGGGATTCTTCAACTATGCCATGTACAAATTCAAAATCCCATGTATTAAAAGTTCATGCACCTGATTTTTTTCCCCAAACCACACAAAGAAGATACATTGGGAGAGATTATTCAGTTTGAAATAAAAAGACTTTGCTTAGGAAAAAAATTCTCACAGCAGGATTCCTTCAGATAGCAGCTCTCTTCTTGCATTTGAAATTAGACATGAATTCTACTGAAAATGAGGAGCCCCATAGTAGTTCAGAGGCCTAGTCTCCCAAACACTAAATAAAGACTCTGATGAAGTTTGCAATTAATTTCATTTGCATAAATAATCATAGTTATGACTTCACAAACATATAAATCAGAGATGTTGTGAAGATGAACATTTGCTATTTTTATAGATACAGAAAAATCCCAAAGTCAGAGGAGCCTTAGGGAAGGGCACATTTGGGTTTGACTTGGTGACTGATTGTTTCCTGGTTTGTTATGAACAGCCTTTTCAGAGCAGTGGTATTTGCCACTTACACCACCATGTGTCACTCCCTCTGGGAAAACTAAGACTCCTTTCTCCCTGATTAGACTATGATTCCCTCAAGGACAAGGACAAAGCTCTTGATGTTCTCATCCTCATGTCCCTACTGTTCAGCACAACGTCTGGCACAGAAAACAACATATGCAATGACTATTGGTTGAAGAAGAAGTGAGTCCAGTTAGGTTTTTTCAAATCAAGCACATTTGTACCTATAAATCTCTAGGCAAAGGGACTTAGTGATGTTTTTGTAGATAGAAACTGACAATAAAAATAAATTATATTGTTCGTCAGATGATGGTACATGTGGTGGGGAAAAAAAGCAGGGCAGAATATAGAAAGTGCTAGGGAGGTGGAAGAGGGTTTGAAATTGTAAACACAGAGACCAGGAAAGGTCTTACTGTGAATGTGGTATTTGAGCAAAGATTTGAAGGAGATATCAGACCAAACTATGCTGTCAAATGGGAGAAAAACATTCCAGGCAGAGTCGAGGACTAGTACAAAGGTCTTAATGTGAGAGCTTGCCTGTTTGAGGAACAGTAAAATATCTGTGTAGCTGGAGGAGAACAAGCAGGGGGAATAAAATAAGGTCATAAGGTCAGAAGGGCAGCTGGGGTCCAATATCATGGAGCATCTGGTCGGCCCTTATAAGGGAAGGCAGCAGAGAGGTGAAAGCGGGAAACTGATATGATCCGACTTATGTCTAAAGAAATAACTTTGGCTTTGTTGATTAGACTCCACCACAGAGAGCGAGGGATAAAGTGGACAGACCTATGAAGAGGCTCTCTTCAGTCATTGAGATGGAAGCAGATGGTGACTTGGATAAGGTTGGGAGCAGGAGATATTATGGGAAGTGGTCAGACTCTGGATACATTCTGACTACGGGACAGACAGTGTTTGCTGTGGGATTTGATGTTTACTATCAAGAGAGAAAAGTGAACAAGTGGAGAAGGCTAGGGAGGAGGCGGCATTTTCATCAGAGAGTGGGGTACAGAGAACAGTGATTGATATAGTCATATTAAACCTGAGATGTCTATTAGATATCCAAGAGGATAGAATAGGCAGATAGGATGCATGGCAGGGACAGAGTGGAGACATAATCTAGGATGGTACTAAAAGTCAAATTATTTACTGAAAGCAACAGGTGAATTCTGTCCCCTCCCCCCCAAATTCTTATGTTAAAATCCTAACCTCCAGTACTTAAGAATGTAACCCTATTTGAAGATAGGGCATTTACAGAGATAATTAATTTAAAATGAGGTCGTTTGGGTGACTCTATTCCATTAGGACTGCTGTCCTTAGACAAAGGAGAAATTTGAACACACACACACAGAGACACACACGCACATGGAGAACACCATGTAAACATGAAGGTACCATCTACAAGTCCAGGAGAGAGACCTGGAAGAGATCTTGCCCTCAGAGCCCTTAGGAAGAACCAACCCTGCTGACAGGGTGGATTTCTAACCTCCAGGATTGTGAGACAACAAATTTCTGTTGTTTAAGTCACCTAGTCTGTGACACTTTGTGGCAGCAGCTCTAACAAGCTAATACATCAACTTAATGAGTAAATGTGGAAAGAGAAAGATATCCAAGAACTGAACTGGACCCTTAGCTACTACCACCTTTAGAGTTCATGAAAAGGAAAAGTAGTCAGCAAACGGGATTGAGGAGAAGCCAAGGAGATAATAAGTAAACAAGATAACTACTGACAGTGAAGCCAAGGAAGTGTTGCAGCACAGAGGGAGGGATGAGCTTCGTATGTGTGCATGCTAAGTCACTTCAGCCATGTCTGACTCTTTGCAACCCCATGGACTGTAGCTGGCCAGGCTCCTCTGTCCATGGGATTCTCCAGACAAGAATGCTGGAGTGGGCTGCCATGCCCTCTTCCAGAGGATCTTCCCCAAGCAGGGATCGAACACATATCTCCTGTGGCTCCTGAATTGCAGGGGGATTCTTTATGCTGAGCCACCAGGGAAGCCCATGAGCTTCATACACTAGTACTTGTAGTTCAAATAAGATGAGGGCTAATAATTGACCATTGGAATTAGCAGCTTTAATTTAATCCCTGATCTTGAAAAGAGTAGTTTCAGGAAAATAGTGGGGGTAAAAACCTGACTGGTGTGGGTTCAAGTGAAAAAGGGAAATGAATTGGAAACAGCAAATGGAAATACTCTTTGGAAGAGCTTTGCTGAGAAAAGGCAGAGATATGAGGTGCCAGGAGGAAGGATGTGTGGAAAGAGGATTCTTCTCTCAAGATTAGAGAAACTGGTATTAGAAAGAATCTGGTATTCTAATACCAGCATACTGGTATTAGAGAGAGTCCACTGGATTCAAATTGGTAATGTAATTGGTGGGGAGAATTGCTGAAACAATCTATTTGAGAAGGAATTGTGAGCTAGTATAAGTGGAAGGGTGACGGAGAAAAAGAGGAGTATAGTGTTGTTGTTCATTCACTAGTTATATCCGACTCTGCAACCCCATGGACTACAGCACGCCAGAGTTCCCTGTCCTTTACCATCTCCCAGAGCTTGCTCAGACTCATGTCCATTGAGTTGGTGATGCCATTGTGTAGTATATCATAATATGTCATCTTATAGAATTTTTATGAGGATTTAATTATATGATGCCAGGAAGGCTCTTAGCTCCATGCCTGGCACAATGTGATTGTTTAATGAATGTCATTGTAAGATACTATAAAAATGTTGCTGAACTAATCTCCCCCTACCTTTCTTTATTCTCATTTGTGAGTCATCTATGTATAAGTGTGTGTGATGTCATGGGTGTACCTGAGATCCTCTTAAGAGTGTAGATAAAGGAGGAGAGTGCTGAGTATTTCAGAGTTGACAGATAACAAAGAAGAGCCTGAAAGGGAACCTGAAGAATGAACGACCTGAATAGTAGAAGAGAAATGGTACAAGGAAACTCAAAAGGGAAGTATTTCTTAGCTTGGGTGGTAAGAAGAGATAACAGAACTCATGATTGTCAAAAGTCTGGACAATGTCAGTAAGCTGTTGACATTTTTCCTCAGGGAAACCTGAGGGCACAAGAAAGTGGCAGCTCAATTGAAAAAAAAACAAAAAGAACAAAGGGACCTAGTAGTCTGCTCTCATCCCACATGGATAGAGGGGAAATGAGGAGGGATTGGCTTTGGCTACTATAGAGTCACCAAACTTCACTGTAGTCCACTGAGGTCACATTAAAGGAGGGAAATCTTGGAACTCCATATAACATGATTTGGATTTTTAAGTTATCAACTATACTTGCCTCTCTACAGTACCATAAATATACAGTTTACCATTTCAATCAGATTAAACTAATGCACTTGTTCATCAAATACATCTTACCTTTGAGGACAATCTATGCTAAAATTTTGGCTAGCAGTTTCAATGTTCAATTCTATAAATGGAAATTATGTCACATGCTGAGAGAAGTTCCCAAATAGGCAAACACGTCAATTCCAGAAATCTTGATAGACTTCTTGAATTGCTCTTCTCAGCATTGACACAGATCTGTGCATTTTTTATTGCATTTTATTTTGTTATTCATTATTATATTTTTCAATCAACATGTTCCAATAGCTACTATTTATATATAAAAACTTGAATAAATGCTAAAATAAAAGAAAGGGCAAAGACTTGTCAAGTAAATGCAAGGAAAATTAAAGTAAGTTTGATAATATTAAATTCAGACAAAGAGAACATAGAACAAAAATTGAGAAAAGAAAGGTCATAGGTCACTAATGAAAAGAACAGTCACAGATATTAAGATGAAGAAACTGTTAGAAGTAAAAAGAAAATATATAATCATAGCATTATTCATAAAAATGGTAAACTGGAAATAACCAAAGCTACATAAATATATATTACCAAATAAAAGACTACAAAATGATAAGAAAATACATCAGAATGTTTTCAATGATAATGCAGGGGGTAATATGAGCATATTTGCATTTGATAAAAATATAAAGATTCTACTCACAGTAGCCTAAATTTAAACATGGGATTTATATAAAGATAATATTTAATTTTGGTGACAGTATAACACACTGAATAAATGGGAAGACACTATATTTCTGGATGTGAAGAATTAATACAGAAAAAATATAATTTCCCCCTTAATTATTCATAGGTTTAACACAATCATGTGGAGATAGGGGCTTTCCTTGTAGCTCAGTCGGTAAAGAATCTGCCTGCCGTATAGGAGACCTGGGCTCTATCCCTGGGTAGGAAGATTCCCTGGAGAAGGAAATGGCAACCCACTCCAGTATCCTTGCCTGGAAAATCTCAGGGACACAGGAGCCTGGTGGGCTATAGTCCATGGGGTTGCAAAGAGTCGGGCATGACTGAGTGACTAACACACTTAACACAATGATAGCTTAAGCCCTTAAAACCACAGCCTTGTCTAACTCAATTAAGAAACTAACTAACTAAGACATACCATGTGGGGTCACCCAAGATGGGAGGGTCATGGTGGAGAGGTCTGATAGAATGTGGTCCACTGGAGAAGGGAATGGCAAACCACTTCAGTATTCTTGCCTTGAGAACCCCATGAACAGTATGAAAAGGCAAAATGATAGGATACTGAAAGGGGAACTCCCCAGATCGATAGGTGCCCAATATGCTACTGGAGATCAGTGGAGAAATAACTCCAAAAAGAATGAAGGGATGGAGCCAAAGCAAAAACAATACCCAGCTGTGGATGTGACCAGTGATGGAAGCAAGGTCCAATGCTGTAAAGAGCAATATTGCATAGGAAACGGGAATGAACAGGAGATGCCAAGAGTGAACGTTGACATTCTAGGAATCAGTGAACTAAAATGGACTGGAATGGGTGAATTTAACTCAGATAACCATTATATCTTACTGTGGGCAGGAATCCCTTAGAAGAAATGGAATAGCCATCATGGTCAACAAAAGAGTCCAAAATGCAGTTGCTGCTGCTGCTAAGTCACTTCAGTCATGTCCGACTCTGTGTGACCCCATAGACAGCAGCCCACCAGGCTCCCCCGTCCATGGGATTTGCCAGGCAAGAGTACTGGAGTGGGGTGCCATTGCCTTCTCCTCCGGACGCAGTCTCAAAAATGACAGAATGATCTCTGTTCGTTTCCAAGGAAAACCATTCAATATCATGGTAATCCAAGTCGATGCCCCAACCAGTCATGCTGAAGAAACTGAAGTTGAATGGTTCTATGAAGACCTACAAGACCTTTTAGAACTAACATCCAAAAAAGATGTCCTTTTCATTATAGGGGACTGGAATGCAAAAGTAGGAAGTCAAGAAACACCTGGAGTAACAGGCAAATTTGGCCTTGGAGTACAGAATGAAACAGGGCAAAGGATAATAGAGTTTTGCCAAGAGAATGCACTGGTCATAGCAAACACCCTCTTCTGACAACACAAGAGAAGACTCTACACATGGACATCACCAGATAGTCAACACCAAAATCAGATTGATTATATTCTTTGCAGCCAAAGATGGAAAAGCTCTATACAGTCAGCAAAAACAAGACCAAGAGCTGACTGTGGCTCAGATCATGAACTCCTTATTGCCAAATTCAGACTTAAATGGAAGAAAGTGGGGAAAACTACTAGACCATTCAGGTATGACCTAAATCAAATCCGTTATGATAATACAGTGGAAGTGAGAAATAGATTTAAGGGACTAGATCTGATAGACAGAATGCCTGATGAACTATGGAATAAGGTTTGTGACATTGTACAGGAGACAGGGATCAAGACCATCCCCATGGAAAAGAAATGCAAATAAGCAAAATGGTTGTCTGACGAGGCCTTACAAATAGCTGTGAAAAGAAGAGAAGTGAAAAGAAAAGGTAAAAAGGAAAGATATAAGCATCTGAATGCAGAGTTCGAAAGAATAGCAAGAAGAGATAAGAAAGCCTTCTTCAGTGATCAATGTAAAGAAATAGAGGAAAACAACAAAATGGGAAAGACTAGAGATCTCTTCAAGAAAATTAGAGATACCAAGGGACCATTTCATGCAAAGATAGGCTCAATAAAGGACAGAAATGGTATAGACCTAACAGAAGCAGAAGATATTAAGAAGAGGTGGCAAGAACACACAGAAGAACTATACAAAAAAGCTCTTCATGACCCAGATAATCATGATGGTGTGATCACTCACCTAGAGCCAGACATCCTGGAATGTGAAGTCAAGTGGGCCTTAGAAAGCGTCACTACAAACAAAGCTAGTGGAGGTGATGGAATTCTAGTGGAGCTATTTCAAATCCTAAAAGATGATGCTGTGAAAATACTGTACTCAATATGCCAGCAAATTTGGAAAACTCAGCAGTGGCCACAGGAATGGAAAAGGTCAGTTTTCATTCCAATCCCAAAGAAAGGCAATACCAAAGAATGCTCAAACTACTGCACAATTGCACTCATCTCACACGCTAGTAAAGTAATGCTCAAAATTCTCAAAGACAGGCTTCAGTAGTACATGAACTGTGAACTTACAGATGTTCAAGCTGGTTTTAGAAAAAGCAGAGGAACCAGAGATCAAATTGCCAACATCCGCTGGATCATGGAAAAAGCAAGAGAGTTCCAGAAAATCATCTATTTCTGCTTTATTGACTATGCCAAAGCCTTTGACTGTGTGGATCACAATAAACTGTGAAAAATTCTGAAAGAGATGGGCATACCAGACCACCTGACCTGCCTCTTGAGAAACCTATATGCAGTTCAGGAAGCAACAGTTAGAACTGGACACGGAACAACAGACTGGTTCCAAATAGCAAAAGGAGTACGTCAAGGCTGTATATTGTCACCCTGCTTATTTAACTTATATGCAGAGTACATCATGAGAAACATTGGACTGGAAGAAGCACAGGCTAGAATCAAGATTTCTGGGAGAAATATCAATAACCTCAAATGTGCAGATGAAACCACTCTTATGGCATAAAGTGAAGAACTAAAAAGCCTCTTGATGAAAGTGAAAGAGGAGAGTGAAAAAGTTGACTTAAAGCTCAGCATTCAGAAAACTAAAATCATGGCATCTGGTCCTATCACTTCAGGGCAGATAGATGGGGAAACAGTGGAAACAATGTCAGACTTTATTTTGGGGGGGCTCAAAAATCACTGCAGATGGTGACTGCAGCCATGAAATTAAAAGACACTGACTCCTTGGAAGGAAAGTTATGACCAACCTAGACAGTATATTCAAAAGCAGAGAAATTACTTTGCCAACAAAGGTCCATCTATTCAAGGCTATTGTTTTTCCAGTGGTCACGTATGGATGTGAGAGTTGGACTGTGAAGAAAGCTGAGTGCCGAAGAATTGCTGCTTTTGAACTGTGGTATTGAAAAAGACTCTTGAAAGTCCCTTGGACTCCAAGGAGGTCCAACCAGTCCTTCCTAAAGGATACCAGTCCTGGGTGTTCTTTGGAAGGACTGATGCTGAATTTGAAACTCCAATACTTTGGCCACCTTTTGTTAAGAGTTGACTCATTGGAAAAGACCCTGATGCTATGAGGGATTGGGGGCAAGAGGAGAAGGGGACGACAGAGGATGAGATGGCTGGATGGCATCACTGCCTCGATGGACTTGGGTTTGAGTGAACTCCAGGTTTTGGTGATGGACACAGAGGCCTGGCGTGCTATAATTCATGGGGTCAGAAAGAGTCAGACATGACTGAGTGACTGAACTAACTAAGTTCTCATAGAAGATTGAAATTCATGTGAATAAAATTAGAGAATAAGAAAATTTTGAAGTAAAGAATGAGGAGTCCAGAGTTGACTTTTTAAATTAATTAATGAATTTTAATTGGAGGCTAATTACTTTACAATACTGTAGTGGTTTTTGCCATACATCGATATGAATCAGCCCCGTGTGCACAAAGTTGACTTTTCAAAAGTATACTTTCAGAGATATCTGTTCCAGGACTGACTGACTGATGAACAAGACAGAATATAGAACACTAAAATAGACCATATACACTTAAGGTTGCCAGATTTATCAACCAAACTTAATCAAACATGTTGGAGACAAAAGGAAAAGCAAAGAAAGAAATCAACTTGGACAAATCACAACAAATATGGCAGATAAGAGGAAACAATTGTTAATATCCTTATTGTTGTTTTACAAGCCAGTAAGAAAAGAGTGACTATTACTCAAAGAAAAGTGGTAAAGGATACAAACCAAAATTTCACCAAAAAAGAAATGCAAATGGCCAACAAGTACATAACACTACTTCTACCTTGTAAGTAATAAAAACAAACAAAATCACTTTTTGTCTTTTCTGGATTTATCTTCCTCTTGTTCTTTACCTGACTGATCCCTTCTTACTTTGTAACTCCCTGCTTAAATGGAGAAGCAGGTGGCAGAGCATGAGATGGTTAGATAGAAATATCCACTCAAAAGACATGAACTTGAACAATCTTTGGGAGATAGTGGAGGACCGCAGAGCCTCGTGTGCTACAGTCTTTGGGTCACAAAGAGCTGCACACAACTTTGCAACTGAATGACAAATAAATGCCACCTCCTCAGAGAGAACTTCCCTAACTCCCGTATTTAAATAAACACACACACCTTCAATTGCAGAAGGCAATGGCACCCCACTCCAGTACTCTTGCCTGGGAAATCCCATGGACAGAGGAGCCTGGTAGTCTGCAGTCCATGGGATCGCTAGGAGTCAGACACAACTAAGCGACTTCACTTTCACGCATTGCAGAAGGAAATGGCAACCCACTCCAGTGTTCTTGCCTGGAGAATCCCAGGGACGGGGGAGCCTGGTGGGCTGCCGTCTATGGGGTCGCACAGAGTCAGACACGACTGAAGTGACTTAGCAGCAGCAACACACCTTCAATAGGGCACACATATTTTTCACAATTGCAGCACACTGTACTGCATAGCACATACCTTAATATATGCATTTGTTTATTTTATGTCTACCCCACTGAACAAAAAATTCCACAAGAGTAAAAGCATTTATTTACCAATATCTATGCAGTACTTATCATGGTGTCTGGCACATGACAAGTACTCAGATAATTTTTGTCAAATAAATAATGAAGTTTTTTGGTTTCTTTTTTTTTAATGACATCTATTGTTAGGAAAGACCTCTGACATGCTACCAGTGAGGGGTAAAAATCAGTACAATCATTTTGGAGGGCAATTTGTTTATACTTTAAAACATAAGTCAGATATTATCTCTTCTCTGCTCAAAATCTTCCAATGACTTCCTATCTCCTGTGAGTCAAAGCCAAAGGCAAAAAAGGCCTGCAAGATACTACATAAAAAGAGACTCTACATGATGTTATCTCCCCAGCCTCTACCATCCTGGCCATGTGGGCTGTGGCTCTCTCCACCAACTCTGCTCCAGCCACACTAACTTCTTGTAATTCCTCAGGACCTTAGATGGCCCCTGGCTTACATGCTGGCCATTCTCACAGATGGGAATGGGGATGCTCTTCTCTGGATATGTAAGTTCCTCCTTCCCTTCCTCTCCTTCAGTTCTGCCTTCAAATGTCACCTCAGTAGGAAGATCTTCCCTGACTATTTTATAAAAATACTCATCCTACCCATGCCCAACCCCAGAGCTCCTCGTTCTATCACCCTGTATTATTTTTCTCCATATCACAAATTACCACCTGACATCTTATATACATATATGTATATATATATTTTTTTAATTGTATGACTTCTCTTACTAGAATGTCAGCTCCATGAGGATAGAACTTTTTTTTTTTTAATCCACTGCTATATACTCAACCCCTTCAAGAGAAGGGCATATAAGAGATTCTCAATATGTGGTAAATGAAAAAGTGAATGAGTAAAAGAATGAATGAATATCAAGAGCCTGAAAAATGTTCATGGCATTTCACCTAATCTATTTCTAAGAAGCCATGCTAGGTAAATAAAGAGATCTAGTTGTACAAAAGTATATTTACCAGGTTTTTCTTTACAACATTACTTATAAGAGTAACGAATTAGAAATAATCTCATGTCCTATAGTTATAAAGAAGTTAAATAAAATGCCATAAAATTTTTAATGGAATATTATGAAATCACTTAAAATTATGTCATAAAATTATATTAATGACATGGGGAAACGTTCACAATGAAATAATAAATGAGTAATTCATGATATCACAAAGTGTCCATAGCATAGTCCCAAATATGGAAAACTAACATATAGTATATGACAATCTTAATGAGTATGACAAATATATAAAAAATACACACATACATATATATATAATAATAATAGAGAGAGAGAAAGACCAGAGAGAGAGTGATGACTAGAAAAACTTAAAATTTCCATAATGGTTACTGTCAAGTAAGGGCATTATGGGATTTGGGGGTGATTTTCCCCCCTTTTTTGGATTTTTTTTGTACTGTTATTTTTTTTTTTAATAAAGAAAAGAGCTAAAAAGACAATGGTATAAGAAGGAAAAATCCATGATATTCTTGTAGATAATCTAGCTCTAAACAAAACCACTTTGGGCTGTTTTTTGCAGGATAAAATAGCAACAAAATATAGTCAATGGAACTGAACAAATGGACATGCAACTTTTTAAAATAAAGGGCTTAAATGATTTATTTTGTCGAAGTTAATGTTAAGTAGCTCCTACTCATACACAGATCACAGGGTCATTTGTCTCTTATGGTCTGGCTCATTATAATCTGCTTTTGGCTTATAGATAGATATTTGTCCTTCCATTTCTAGGTCAGGGGAAAAGGCATTCAATTTATCTAAAAATGAAACCAAGCCACAAAATTTAGCTCCTTAGCAATAACTGTTGCAACGTATACACAGTAGATATGAAACAGTTAACTACTGGACCAGACAGTTCCTTTGATGTTATGTTTGCTGTGGGGATATTTGTCCTAATAGCCAGGAAGTATCCTGAGAAAAGAATGAGTAATAAGTGATTGTGTTCCCAGAAGTCTTGAGCACAGGGGAAATTCTTTTCTTGCCTAAAACCATGACATTTTGATTACAAAATCTCCCCCTGCACAAGAGCAGGACACATTCCAGTACATTCATGGAAGGCATTCTGGAGCTTTAAAAGGGAATTAGCACAGCAGAGAAGCATCACATGGATGTATGCACTTGCAATTTAAGAATAAAAATAAGAAGGGGAGAGCATTAGAAATGCAATCAGCAAACTCTATGAAATAGAATCAGGAGATCTCTGTACTTTAGGATAGAACTTTGTGCAAATAAAAATAGACTGAGAATGTTCCCACACTGAAACCATTCTGTCTGGCTGGACCATGGTTGGATGCAGCCATAGACATGAGGGGTCAGAGACAGGACCCTGAAAGAGAGAAGCCAGATCAGAAGGCTCAGAGAGCACTAGCAGAAATGAAGTTTACACCTGCAGCTGCTCATAGGCTTAAATATAAGTTTACGCTCAATAATAATAATAACCACAATGATGACAATCAACTTTTTAGCATGTGTTACATGGCAAATATTGTGCTAGGTGTTATTTACATTATCAGTCCTTTTCAATTTTATATTTATCAGCAGAATCATTTGATATCAACTCTTTAAGATAGACATGAGAGCCCCTGGAACCAATATTCCCCTATTTGCAGTAAGTTTACTGCTCTCCCCATATTTTGACTAATCCCCATTGGAATTACATTCATTTAGTTACTTGTGACTCCAACTGCCTCCCTTCCATTGCAGGATGTATACAATACTGAGGTGAAACCATCATCAGTTACACTTATACCAGGACTAGATGCACCTACCAACACCGCCGTCTACAGTCTCTGTCTTGGACGTTCTCACTACTTACAAGGTGATAAGGACACATAGACCCAGTGCCAAGTAGGGCAGCCCTGACTAAGGAAGTCTCTCAAATCCATGCCTCTCAAGTGCCTCTACTCGCATGCCATTTCCCCTCTGATTAACCATTACCAATTCTCCAAACTGTTCCTCCCAGGACCAGGGCTTGAACCTTTACAGGTCTGTCAATATCCCCTTAAAAATGTTGCTCCAAATTTCTATACATGGGCCTGTTGGGTGACAATCTGGTTGAAAGAAAGGGCTCCAGTCAGAAACACTATCTGGACACAGCACATTGTGGAAGACTGAGAAAATGTCAAGTCTCCAAAACAAAGATTGCAGGGAGACGTAGGGAAAGGGGGTCATAGAAGGTGATATAGTATAGGAGGCCAAAACAAACAAGCAAACACATTCCCAAAACAAACAAGTAAAACAAAAGAGAACAAGCCACTCCTGGGCCTGGTTACACATAGGACTGAAGGAGGAAGTCCACCCAGCATGAGGACATCAGTATGATCACTTCTTCTGTTCCAGATTGTATACTTCTATTACTGTAGCTAAGATTGACTCACTGAATTTATGACCAACTAAAATTCTCATTTTAAAGTGCATCTTTCCCATCAAGTTTGCTTGTGGAGCCAGGGGCAAGCTGGACATATTTTCTTCATTATTTTGTTGGAATTGGCCATTCCTCCTAAGCTGTCAAGATCTTTTACATTCCTAAAGCCTTAGAAATTTCTTCCAGTCTCATATTGTTTGCACATTTGTACTGCAGACTCATTTGCTTGGAAAACACACGTGCACATGTGCTATGGTGCTGAGGTGAAACCATCATCAGTTACACTTATACTAGGACTAGATGCACCTACCCAACACCACCGTCTACAGTCTCTGTCTTGGACGTTCTCACTACTTCCAAGGTGATAAGGACACGTAGACCCAGTGCCAAAGCTAAAATAAATGTGGTTAGTTTTCACTTCTAGCATTCCATTTAGCTTTCTTGGACCCTGAATAAGGCAACAGTTGCCGTAATGACTCAATTAATCACTTCTTGCTATTTAAAGCAAACACGTGGACTATAACACAAAAGGTACTAGCAGTTAAGCTTTCAAATCTTCAATTAAAACACAGACTCTGTAAAACTTGCAACTGGGACAATCATTATATCCAACACCCTAGGATAAATAAAAATAACTTCTAGCTGTCATCTATGGGGTCGCACAGAGTCGGACACGACTGAAGTGACTTAGCAGCAGTAGCTTAAAAAAAAGAAAGAGGACAGTGAAAAGTTTTACAAACATGAAAAATACAAAGTGATGCTTTCATATTCAAACCCAATTCACACAAAATATCAATGGGTAGGCTGATTGATGCAAAAAGCAAGGACCAAAAGAAGCACCCTTCTTCCTCTGGCATGAACCAGACTTGTGTGCCTTGGACAACCTTATTCGTACTCTCATTCAAAGGGTACCAGTGAGTCAGCAGTTTCTACTGGCTGATGCATTGGCTCCTTCTCTGGTGTAAATATCTTTGCACGTGAAGAACAGATCAAGCACATTTGTTTGGGATTTGTTAGTAGATAATCAGAAATTTCAAATTCTAAAGAGAAAACAAAGCATGGAGTCTTATGATTCCAGTGAATTCTCTGCAGAGGCTTGGTCTACTCATTCTGTACAAAGTAAGACCTGGAATCTCACAACCACAGGTTTGAGTCCTATCTTCAGGGCTTTGTGGGAGCTGAAAGACTTGGATTTGAGCACTATCCCTAACCAGTTGTGTGCATGTGTGCTAAGTCATTTCAGTCATATCTGACTCTTTGAGACCCTATGGACTGTAGTCCGCTAGACTCCTCTGTCCATGGGATTCTCCAGGCAAAAATACTGGAGTGGGTTGCCATGTCCTCCTCCAGGGGATCTTGCTGACCCAGAGATCGAACCCGCATCTCAAGTCTCCTGCATTTGCAGGCGGGTTCTTTACTATTAGCTTTTGGATGAGAAGAATGACTTTGAAACTCTTAAAAATAGTTGAATTTTTTTTAATGCAGGTGAATCTCATGGAAACTTAGTTAATAAAGGAGATTAAAAATATATAAACCGAAGCTCTGAATAAAGCAAGGTGGTAACCCAGATTTCTGCCAACTTAGCCCCAGAAATATCTCTGAGAGACTCACCAAATTTCTGTAAGCACAGTTTAAAAACCAAGAACAAGATCCCTTCCGGTTCTGTGAAATTCCATTCTGGCTTATTATACAAGGAATGTAAGCTCCTGATCAATTCCTACATTCTATGGGAATATGAAGCAGAGTCTTGGAGCCTTGTAACAGATTGTCTACATTATGAATAACCATACTGACTACCACTGGTAGAGGTCTACTGCCAAGAAAGCTGATGATTACAGAGAGGAAGAGACAAAGTCCAATCCTGAACACAAGTCTGATGATAATAGATGAAGGCACTACAGTGTGACAAGTGCTAACACAGCTCTAGTTACCAAATATGTGTGAAAGTTGCTCAGTCATGTCCGACTCTTTGCGATCCCACGGACTATACAGTCCATGGAATTCTCTAGGCCAGAATACTAGAGTGGGTAGCCTTTCCCTTCTCCAGGGGATCTTCCCAACCCAGGGATCGAACCCAGGTCTCCTGCATTGCATGTGGATTCTTTACCAGCTGAGCCACAAGGGAAGCCCAGATACACTGGAGTGGGTAGCCTATCCCTCCTCCAGCAGATCTTCACAACTCAGGAACTGAACTGGGGTCTCCTGCATTGCAGGCGGATTCTTTACCAATTGAGCTATATACAGTGGGATCACAAAAGAGGATGTGATCAGTTCTACCTGAGGATGTAAGAGAAGCTGACCCTTGATCTAAGCCTTGAAGTATCAATATCAGATTATCAAGAAGCATTTGGCAAAGGAATTCAGGGCTGTGGACACAATATGTGCAATGGCAGCAAGGTGCAAAACATCAACAGAGAAGACTGACTGGAGACACAAACAGGAGTGTGATCCTGAAGACATCTGAGTCTCACACTAAGGAACTGAGACTTCTATTGTGGGAAGACACCATTGCAATGTCTCATACAGCAGTGTGAGATAGCCCCTCTTTCTGGAACACTTTTTCTCCAACTCTCTTCCTTTCTCATCCTTCAGGGTTCAGCTTACTGATCATTGACTCTGAAAGGTCATTTCTTACCCTTTTTCTAAAGGAGGGCTTCTTTCTCTCTCCCCTCTTTAGAAGCAAAGTTTCATGAGAGGTGGAGTCTTGGCAACCTGGTTCCCTGGTTCCCTTGGTACCCCCAGCACCTCGGAGAGTACTCAGCACATACTAAGTGCTCAGTAGATATTTACTGCATGAATGAAAGAAATGAAAGTGTCTGCAAAGTGCGGACTCACAACCACCTTCACAGTATCTCTTTAGCTGGGCCTGTCTTGTTAGTGAATAAGGGATAATGTTGATAATAGCAAGGTATCCAACAAATGAAGAGGCAAGTATGAAAGCTGTGGTGTCTAACCAAGAGCAAAGAGCAGTCTGTATACAGAAGTTTCCTTAGTGGTCTTAAAATGTGGATGCCCATGCAGACGTGGTTACCTGACTACTGGAAATTTAGGTGAGAAGATCTGTCTCTCAGAGAAGCTCTGCTGAGTTAGAGGAATTTATTTGATGCATTAAAATCATAATCACATCCTTCTACATATCGAAATGCATTCCATCTTTCCCAACAAAATTAAGTACGATGAACCTAACTGGCTGGAAGGAGCTTATGACTATCTCTGCCAAGTTATTTTGCTTTAATTTTCTCTATAGCAAAACAGAAATTATAGTGACTGTTACCTCACAGGTTTGTAATGACGATGAGACCAAATGCACACAACGCACTTAGCACAGTGCCCGGTCCAAAGAAAACCTTCAATGTTAGCTTTTACAATCATTATTGTGATCAGTAGCATTATTAACACAGTGAAGGCATTTATGAGAAAGAGTAATGCATTTTGTGAAGGGAGCCAAATCTTCCTTGCATAAACCTGCCTCTCCCTGTCTAGCAAGTCCCACACCCTGACCACGAGGGGCATAGATTCGGTATCTGTTCCTCCCCAGCAATATCCTCAAGTCTCTTTTCATTTGTCTTTTTTCCTGATTAATAAACCACTCACCACTAATTACTTATAGTCATTTTCTGCTGCATAGTTTTATATGTTTTTATTATGTTCACAGCTGTCTTGCCTCTCAAGGGTAAAAATCTATTATCTCATTATTATCCCTAAGTCTCCTGATCACAGTGTCCTTGCTTCCCATCTCACTTCCACCAAAAGTGTCTCCTGGCAGGACAGGATTTTCCTTCCTCCTCATCCTTTCCTTTCTATGCTCCACACACCTCATAAGGAAAGAGGAATTAAGGGTAAAATAAAGAGACAGGAACTTTGTTGGCATATAAACTAAACTAGTTAAACTATGATTTTGCTATGAAATAAACCAGGAGATAAAAGATGATCAAATATTTTCTTATAAAGAGCTCACTCGAAAATTATTCATTGAAAAAATATTTAGCACATTCTGTGTTCAAAGTTCTGGGGATTTGGCTGTGAGCAAAAGCAGGCTAAATCCTTCCTTTTCATGAAGCAGACCTTCTAGTAGGGGAGACAGACAACAAATATGTATGTATCATAAAATAGTGACTGCTGCTGCTAAGTCACTTCAGTTGTGTCCAACTCTGTGCGACCCCATAGGCAGCAGCCCACCAGGCTCCCCCGTCCCTGGGATTCTCCAGGCAAGAACACTGGAGTGGGTTGCCATTTCCTTTTCCAATGCATGAAAATGAAAAGTGAAAGTGAAGTCGCTCAGTCATGTTCGACTCTTTGCGACCCCATGGACTGCAGCCTACCAGGCTCCTCCATCCATGGGATTTTCCAGGCAAGAGGACTGGAGTGGGTTGCCATTTCCTTCTCCATAAAATAGTGACTAGTGTTGAGAGAAAAAAAAAAAAAAACACAGGGTAATACAATAGGGAGTGTTGAGTGCATTTCTAGAGGAAGGATGGTCAGGGTAGATGTTTTAAGGAGGTTCCATTATATCATTGGAAGTTCTCATATCTCATAGGACTTCAAGGATTTGGTGCTTACTCCCTGTGGATGAAATTAAGATTTTCAGGGGCAGGGGTGGAGAGAGGGGCCAGACAGGAGAAAGGAGGGTGGTAAAAAGACCAGAAAGGATGAGAAGGAAGTTCTTAAGTGCTCATTCAAGATGAAATCTGCATGGAAAATGGAAGGGAATGTTTGTACCATGATGAACATTAACACACATTTGCTCAAGTGATAGTAAAATTTCTGTGGTAGCACCCTGGAGTTCCAAACCTATATCATCAGTTGTGTTAGTCTTGAAGTTGGACTGAAGGGACAGTGTGGACAGTGGAAAGCAAGAATGTTCCATATTATCTTCTTCCAGGCTTCAGGGGAGAAGGCCCTAGTTTATATAAAGGACAAGGAAAGGGCAAGTCAGAGTTCCAGGTGGTGACTGACAGACAGCTATCTCAAAAAGACAGAAAATGTAGGAAACAAAAAGAATAAATAAAGCCAAACCTTGTGATTGCTCCTGTAGCCAAGGAATACTGCCCATTTAAAAATGAGGGACAGCTAGGGAGGCAGCCACAAACATTTGGGTTACAGCAGTATTCTATTATGCTTACTAATAAAATCCATGATCATCCTAGAAGTATTTAAGTACTTCGCATTTTAAAAAGTTTTTCATTGCTGAAAGGAACTTTTACATATATTATTTCTTGATCTTCATTGAGAGAGACAAAGTATGAATTATTATACAATTCCCTGTATGAGGAAACAGACTTAAGTGACTTGTTCAAAGTCCCCCAGATGAGTGGGAAATTAAAATCCAGAACTTTCTGCTTCCTTAACCAAGCATTTACTGAGTTTCTACACTCAGCTCAGGACTGTCTGAAGCACCAACAAGATACTGAAATCATCAAGTATTATGTTTGTGTAAATAATTTCTAGGAAATCAGTGATGAAAGTGAAAGTGTCCAACTCTTTGTGACCCCATGTACTATATAGTTCATGGAATTCTCTAGGCCAGAATACTAGAGTGGGTAGCCTTTCCCTTCTCCAGGGGATCTTCCCAACCCAGGGATGGAACTCAGGTCTCCTGCATTGCAGGTGGATTCTTTACCAGCTGAGCCACAAGGGAAGCCCAAAGTGAAAGTGAAAGAGTCACTCAGTAATATCTGACTCTGTGACCCCAGAATTGTACAGTCCATGGAATTTGAAATTATCTAGACTAGAATACTGGAGTAGGTAGCCGTTCCCTTCTCTAGGGGATCTTCCCAACCCAGAGATCAAACCTAGGTCTCCCTCATTGCAGGCAGATTCTTTACCATCTGAGCCACCAGGGAAGCCCATAGAAGGAAAAACCCTCTACCTAAAACTTGCACTTTATACAAAATTAACTAAAAATGAATCATAGACCTAAATGTAAAATGCAAAACTATAAAACTTTTAGAAAAAGTCATAGGAGAAAATCTTCAGGACATGGGTCTAAACCAAGAGTTCTTAGAGATGACACCAAAAGCCAGCCACATAAAGTAAAAAATGGATAAATTAGACTTCATCAAAATTAAAACCTTTTGATGTGAAGAAGACCCTGTTAAAGGGATGAAAATACAAGCTCCATACTGGGGAAAATTATTTCTAAACCACATATCTAGATATTATGCCTTTCTAGAATATGTAAAGAACTCAAAATTCAACTAGAAAAATCCATTTATAAAATGGACAAAAGATAGGAACAAGGGACAGACATTTCAGTGAAGAGAATACAGAGATGGCAAAGAAGCACATGAAAAGATGTACAATATCAACAGGGAAATGAAAATAAAACCACACTGAGATATCATTACACCTTCAGAATCATTACACCTTCAGAATGACTAAAATAAAAAATAGTAGGGATATCAAATCCTGGTAAGGATATAAAGACACTGGATCACTCATCCATTACAGGTGTAAAATGATTCAGCCACTCTGGGAAACAGTTTTTCAGTCTCTTACAAAACTAAAGATGTAAAAAAAAAAAAAAAAAGGCAAAAAAACTAAAGATGTGCTTACTATAGGACCCAGCAATTACAGTCTTGAGCAAGTGCTCCAGAAAATGACAATTCATGCCTACATAAAAATATGTACACAAATGTTTTAACAGCTTTATTTGTAACAGCTGAAAACTGGAAATAAGGCCCAGTTGTCCTTCAACAGGAAAAAGATTAAATCAAATAAAGATATAATATATCTAAAATATATATAAATATATATCTAAAATATATATTTATATATATAATGTTTTAAAGATATAAAATGTTTATATCCATACAATGGAATACTTCTGAGCCATAAAAAATAAGAGCTTACAGATACACTCAACAACTTGTATGTACCTATGCTGAGTGCCCAGAGCCAATCTCAAAGGTCACATACTATATGAGCTCATTTACATACCATTCTCAAATGAGAAAAGTAGAGAGATGGAGAAGACATTAGTGGCTGCCAGGCATTAGTGATGGAGTGGAGGGATGCAGGTATGAATATATAGAATTAACATAAAGGAAATCTTTGTGGTGATGGTACAGTTCTGTATCTTGATTGTGGTGGTAGTTACATAAATCTTCAGTTCAGTTCAGTTCAGTTCAGTCGCTCAGTCATGTCCAACTCTTTGCAACCCCGTGAATCGCAGCATGCCAGGCCTCCCTGTTCATCACCATCTCCCGGAGTTCACTCAGACTCACGTCCATCGAATCAGTGATGCCATCCAGCCATCTCATCCTCTGTCGTCCCCTTCTCCACCTGCCCCCAATCTCTCGCAGCATCAGGGTCTTTTCCAATGAGTCAACTCTTTGCATGAGGTGGCCAAAGTACTGGAATTTCAGCTTTAGTATAATTCCTTCCAAAGAACACTCAGGACTGATCTCCTTAGAATGGACTGGTTGGATCTCCTTACAGTCCAAGGGACTCTCAATAGTATTTTCCAATACCACAGTTCAAAAGCATCAATTCTTCGGCACTCAGCTTTCTTCACAGTCCAAATCTCACATCCATACATGACCACTGGAAAAACCATAGCCTTGACTAGACAGACCTTTGTTGGCAAAGCAACGTCTCTGTTTTCCAATATGCTGTCTAGGTTGGTCATAACTAGGAGTAAGCATCTTTTAATTTCATGGCTGCAGTCACCATCTGCAGTGATTTTGGGGCCCCCCAAAATAAAGTCTGACACTGTTTCCACTGTTTCCCCATCTATTTGCCATGAAGTGATGGGACCAGATGCCATGATCTTCCTTTTCTGAATGTTGAGCTTTAAGCCAACTTTTTCACTCTCCTCTTTCACTCTCAAGAGACAAAATTCCATAAAGCTACACAGACAGGAATGCATGCAAAACTGACACAATCTAAATAAACTCTTCTCCAGGGGATCTGCCTAACCCAAGGATAAAACTTGGGACTTCTTCATTGCATACAGATTTTTTAATTTTCTGAGCCACCAGAGAAGCCCAAGTAAACTCAGTTTATTCACTTTGATATTGTACTATCATTATGCAAGATTTTACCACTGGGTAGCATGTTACTCATGTTGCATGCAGCAAGGTTATACTCAAAATCCTTAAAGCTAGGCTTCAGCAGTATGTGAACAAAGAACCTACAGGTGTACAAGCAGATTTAGAAAAAGCAGAGGAACCAGAGATCAAATTTCCAACCCCTACTGGGTCATGGAGAAAACAAGGGATTTCCAGAAAAACATCTACTTTTGCTTCATTGACTACACTAAATCCTTTGACTGTGTGGAACACAACAAACTGTGGAAAATTATAAAAGAGGTGGGAATACCAGATCATCTTACCTGCCTCCTGAGAAACCTGTATGCAGACCAAGAAGAAACAGTTAGAACTTGACATGAAACAACAGACTGGTTAAAATTGGGAAAGGCTATGTATTGTCACCCTGCTTATTTAATTTATCTACAGAGTACATCACACAAAATGCTAGGCTGGATGAACCACAAGCTGGAATCAAGATTTCCCAGAGAAATATCAACAACCTCAGATACGCAGATAACAGCTTTCTAATGGCAGAAAGTGAAGACGAACTAAAGAGCCTCTTGATGAGGATAAAAGAGAAGAGTGAAAACCTGGCTTAAAACTCAACATTCAAAAAATGAAGATTATGGCATCCAGTCCCATCACTTAATGGAAAATAGATGGGGGAAAAATGGAAGCATTGAGAGAAATTATTTTCTTGGGCTTCAAAATCACTGCAGATGGTGACTGCAGCCATGAATTTAAAAGATGCTTTCTCCTTGGAAGAAAAGCTATGACCAACCTCGACAGCATATTAAAAAGCAGAGACATCACTTTGCAAGGTTCTTATAGTCAAAGCTATGGTTTTTCCAGTAGTCATGTATGGATATGAGAGCTGGATCATAAAGAAGGCTGAATGCCAAAGAATTGATGCTTTCAAACTGTAGTGCTAGAGAAGACTCGTGAGTCCCTTGGACATCAAGGACAGCAAACCAGTCAATCCTAAAGGAAATCAACCCTGAATATTCATTGGAAGTGCTGATGCTAAAGCTGAAGTGCCAATATTTTGGCTACCTGATGTGAAGAGCCAAATCATTGGAAAAGACCCTGACACAGAGAAAGATTGAGGGCAGGGGGAGAAGGGGACAACAGAGGACAAGATGGTTGGATGGCATCACCAATTCAATGGACATGAATTTTAACAAACTCTTGGAGATAGTGGAGGATAGAGGAACCCGACATGCTGCAGACCATGGGGTCACAAACAGTTGGACACAACTTGGTGACTGAACAACAATACTCTTCGGAGAAGTTGGGTGAAAGATACATGGGACTTCCATATACTAGTTTTGCAGTTTCCAAAAGATCTATAACCATTTCACAATTAAAATATTAAAGAAAGTAAGTGAGTGGTACCTTTGTGTATTCTGAATCCAATTCCTTCTAAGATGAAACCTTCTGGAGAACAAAAGCAGCATACAACAGCATGGCATGCTGGGAAGAAGGACTAAACCAAGGATAAAAAGATTTTGAGCCATTATTTACCCTCTATGGTTTCTGTGGCTTTGTCTTCTCCTGTTACAGACCTTGCTCCCCTTGTCAGATGTGTGTCTGTCTGACCTAGACCAGGTTAATCAAAATCCTATATCTCCTCGAGTGTGAACTTTGATCCAAAAAATGGCATATACCCCAAGCCAGGCCACCCAGAATCTTTGGGATTTCCAGAGTTGGTGCTGAGCATGTCAGTGGTGGTAGGCTTTATCTTCCTCACTGAATTTGAAAAAAGCATATTTACTTATTTATTTACTTATATATCTCCTATGCTGCCGGGAACCATGTCCCTAGGCGGTTGGAGAAAACTGAGAGAAAAAGGCCAACATGTAGACAGAAGCTGAGCTAGCTAAGGAGCAAAAGAGAGACCAATGGCCACATGCAACCCTGGATACATTAGCTCCTGAGACCAGACACATCTATCCTTCCTGCATACCCTGAACCAATAAACTCCTTTTCACAGTTATGAGTGTGTGTTGGATTTGGAACTAAAAGTTTTCTGAACGGTGTGATCTTTTAGAATCTCAATTTGCATGTCTATAAAATGAAAAGAAGAATGTCTGATGTATTTGCCTCAGAATTTTGCAATAATAATCAAAAAAGACAGTAGACATGAATGTCCTATACAGCATTGTGTAAATGCAAGGGGCTGATAGCTATTATTAAAAAAACAAACAAAATTACTCAAAAAAATCCACCTCCTTTCCTCAGGATTTTCATAACAATTGTATTCCAGTAATTTCTAAAGCAACACTGAGAGTAAGAAACAAACCCAAAAATATCACTAGAAATAGATTTGTTAATTATTATGATTCATGTTCAATGATTCATTTATGACTCTGAAAAAGCAACCAGGGAACAGCATTCACATATGTACAAAAATCTCTAATTTAAAAATATAAGAAAATTTTATGTGTGTGTGAAGATGCTCCTGTGTGAGACTTTTAAAAATGATCTATGCTTCCATTTTGATCAGAAATTTCCTGCTTATATTATTGTATGAAGCCACTTTCACATACTGTACATTGTGGGTTTACATGTATTCCCAGTTCTGGACCCCCCTTCCTCCCCATCCCATCCCTCATAGTCATCCCAGTGCACCAACCCTGAGCACCCTGTCTCATGCATTGAACCTGGACTGGAAATCTATTTCACATATGATAATATACATGTTTCAATGCTATTCTCTCAAATCATTCCACCCCTGCCTTCTTCCACAGAGTCCAAAACTCTGTTCTTTATATCTGTGTCTCTTTTTCTGTCTCACATATAGGGTCATTGTTACCATCTTTCTAAATTCCATATATATGCATTAATATACTGTATTATTTTTTCTTTCTGACTTCACTCTGTATAATAGGCTCCAGTTTCATCTACCTCATTAGAACTGATTCAAATGCATTATTTTTAATACCTGAGTAATATTCCATTGTGTATATGTACCACAGCTTTCTTATCCATTCATCTGCCAATGGACATCTAGGTTGCTTCCATGCCCTGCCTATTGTAAACAGTGCAGCGATGAACATTGGGGTACACATGTTTCAATTCTGGTTTCCTTGGTGTGTATACCCAGCAGTGGGATCACTGGGTTGTATGGCAGTTCTATTTCCAGTTTTTTAAGGAATATCCACACTGTTCTCCATAGTGGCTGTACTAGTTTGCACTCCCACCAACAGTGTAAGAGGGATCCTTTTTTTCCACACCCTCTCCAGCATTTATTGTTTGTAGACTTTTGGATAGCAGCCATACTGACTGGTGTGAGATGGTACTCATTGTGGTTTTGATTTGTATTTCTCTGATAATGAGTGAGGTTGAGCATCTTTCCATGTGTTTGTTAGCCATCTATGTTTTCTTTGGAGAAATGTCTGTTTAGTTCTTTGGTCCATTTTGTGATTCGGTTGTTTATTTTCAGGGAATTGAGCTGCAGGAGGTGCTTATATATTTTTGAGATTAATTCTTTGCAGTTGCTTTGTTTGCTGTTATTTTCTCCGATTCTGAAGGCTGTCTTTAGACCTTGCTTATAGTTTCCTTCATTGTGCAAAAGCTTTTAAGTTTAATTAGGTCCCATTTGTTTATTTTTGCTTTTATTTCCAATACTCTGGGAGGTGGGTCATAGAGGTTCTGCTGTAATTTATGTCAGAGAGTGTTTTGCCTATGTTTTCCTCTAGGAGTTTAATAGTTTCTGGTCTTATGTTTAGATCTTTAATCCATTTTGAGTTTATTTTTTTGTATGGTGTTAGAAAGTGTTCTAGTTTCATTCTTTTACAAGTGGTTGATCAGTTTTCCCAGCACCACTTGTTAAAGATATTGTCTTTTCTCCATTGTATATTCTTGCCTCCTTTGTCAAAGATAAGGTGTCCATAGGTGTATGGATTTATCTCTAGGCCTTCTATTTTGTTCCATTGATCTATATTTCTGTCTTTGTGCCAGTACTATACTGTCTTGATGACTGTTGCTTTGTAGTACAGCCTGAAGTCAGGCAGGTTGATTCCTCTAGTTCCATTCTTCTTTCTCAAGATTGCTTTTGCTATTCGAGGTTTTTTGTATTTCCATACAAATTGTGAAATTATTTGTTCTAGTTCTATGAAAAGTACCATTGGTAGCTTGATAGGGACTGCATTGAATCTATAGATTGCTTTGGGGTAGTATACTCATTTTCACTATATTGATTCTTTTGACACATGAACATGGTATATTTCTCCATCTGTTTGTGTCATCTTTGAGTTCTTTCATCAGCGTTTTATAGTTTTCATTATATATAGGCCTTTTGTTTTTTTAGATAGATTAATTCCTAAGTATTTTATTCTTTTCATTGCAATGGTGAATGGAATTGTTTCCTTAATTTCACTTTCTGTTTTCTCATTGTTAGTGTATAGGAATGCAAGTGATTTCTGTGTGTTAATTTTATATCCTGCAACTTTACTATATTCATTGATTAGCTCTAGTAATTTTCTGGTGGAGTCTTTAGGGTTTTCTATGTAGATGATCATGTCATCGGCAAACAGTGAGAGTTTTACTTCTTCTTTCCAATCTGCATTTCTTTTATTTCTTTTTCTGCTCTGATTGCTGTGGCCAAAACTTCCAAAACTATGTTGAATAGTAGTGATGAGAGTGGGCATCCTTGTCTTGTTCCTGACTTTAGGGGAGATGCTTTTAATTGTTCACCATGAAGGATAATGTTTGCTGTGGGTTTATCATACATGTTTTTACTATGTTCCTTCTATTCCTGCTTTCTGGAGGGGTTTTATCATAAATGGATGTTGAATTTTGTCAAAGGCTTTCTCTGCATATTTTCAGATAATCATACAGTTTTTATCTTTCAATTTGTTAATTGATTGATACATTGTACATTGTACATTGTACATTGATTGATTTGTGAATACTGAAGAATCCTTGCATCCCTGGGATAAAGCCCACTTGGTCATGATGCATGATCTTTTTAATATGTTGTTGGATTCTATTTGCTATAATTTGGTTAAGGATTTTTGCATTTATGTTCATCAGTGATATTGACCTGTAGTTTTCTTTTTTTCTGGCATATTTGTCTGGTTTTGGTATTAGGGTTATGGTGGCCTCATAGAATGAGTTTGGAAGTTTACCTTCCTCTGCAATTTTCTGGAAGAGTTTGAGTAGCATAGGTGTTAACTCTTCTCTAAATTTTTGGTAGAATTCAGCTGTGAAGCCGTCTGGTCCTGGGCTTTTGTTTGTTGAAAGATTTCTGATTACAGTTTCGATTTCCATGCTTGTGATGGGTCTGTTAAGATTTTCTATTTCTTCCTGGTTCAGTTTTGGAAGGTTATACTTTTCCAAAAATTTGTCCATTTCTTCCAAGTTGTCCATTTTATTGGCATATAGTTGCTGATAGTAGTCTTTGATTATCCTTTGTATTTCTGTGTTGTCTGTTGTGACTTTTCCATTTTCATTTCTAATTTTGTTGATTTTATTCTTCTCCTTTTTCTTGATGAGTGTGGCTAATGGTTTGCCTATTTTATTTATTTTCTCAAAGAATCAGCTTTTAGTTTTGATTTTTTTGCTATAGTCTCCTTTGTTTCTCTTTCAATTATTTCTGCCCTAATTTTTATGATTTTTTCTTTCCTTCTACTAACCCTGGGGTTCTGCATTTCTTCTTTTTCTAGTTGCTTTAGATGTAGAGTTAGGTTATTTATTTGATTTCTCTCCTATTTCTTGAGGTACGCTTGCATTGCTATCAACCTTCTCCTTAGCACTGCTTTCCCTGAATCCCATAGGTTTTGGGTTGTTGTGGTTTCATTTTCATTCATTTCTATGCATATATTGATTTCTTTTTTGATTTCTTCTGTGATTCATTGGTTATTCAGAAGTGTGTTTTTTAGACTCCATATATTTTTATTTTTAGTATTTTTTTTTCCTGTAGTTAACATCTAATCTTACTGCATTGTGATCAGAAAAGATGCTTGAGAGGATTTCAATTTTTTTTTTTGAATTTACAAAGGCTATTTTTATGGCCCAGGATGTGATCTATCCTGGAGAAGGTTCTGTGTGCACTTGAGAAAAAGGTGAAATTCATTGTTTCAGGGTGAAATGTACTATAGATATCAATAAGGTCTAACTGGTCCATTTCATCATTAAAGTTTGTGTTTCCTTGCTAATTTACTGGTTAGCTGATTTATCCATAGGTGTGAGTGGGGTATTAAAATCTCCTACTATTATTGTGTTACTCTTTTTTAATTTAAATTTATTTATTTTAATTGGAGGCTAATTACTTTACAATATTGTATTGGTTTTGCCATACATCAACATGAATCCGCCACGGGACAACATGTAAAAGAAAAACTAGAACACTTTCTAACACCATACACAAAAATAAACTCAAAATGGATTAAAGATCTAAACCTAAGACCAGAAACTATAAAATTCTTAAAGGAGAACATAGGCAAAACACTCTCTGACATAAATCACAGAGGGATGGTACTGTGTTACTCTTAATTTCCCTTTTCATACTTCTTAGCATTTGCCTTATATATTGCGGTGCTCCTATGTTGGGTGCATATATATTTATAATTGTTATATCTTCTTCTTGGATTGATCCTTTGATCATTATGTAGGGCCTTTCTTTGTCTCTTTTCATGGCCTTTATTTCAAAGTCTATTTTATCTGATATGAGTATTGCTACTCCTGCTTTCTTTTGGTCTCCATTTGTGTGAAATATCTTTTTCCAGCCCTTTGCTTTGAGTCTATGTGTCCCTTGTTTTGAGGTGGGTCTCTTGTAGACAACATATATAGTGGTCTTGTTTCTGTATCCATTCAGCCAGTCTGTCTTTTGGTTGGGGCGTTCAACCCATTTACATTTAAGGTAATTATTGATAAGTATGATCCCATTGCCGTTTACTTTGTTGTTTGGGGTTCACGTTTATACACCTTTTCTGTGTTTCCTGTCTAGAGAAGATCTTTTAGCATTTGTTGAAGAGCTGGTTTGGTGGTGCTGAATTCTCTCAGCTTTTGCTTGTCTGTAAAGCTTTTGATTTCTCCTTTATATGTGAATGAGATCCTTGCTGGGTACAGTAGTCTGGGTTTTAGGTTTTCCTCTTTCATCACTTTAAGTATGTCCTGCTATTCCCTTCTGACCTGAAGAGTTTCTATTGAAAGATCAGCTGTAATCCTTATGGGAATCCCCTTATGTGTTATTTGTTGTTTTTCCCTTGCTGCTTTTAATATTTGCTCTTTGTGTTTGACCTTCGTTAATTTGATTAATATGTGTCTTGGGGTGTTTCACCTTGGGTTTATCCTGTTTGGGACTCTCTGGGTTTCATGGACTTGGGTGGCTATTTCCTTCCCCATTTTAGGGAAGTTTTCAACTATTATCTCAAGTATTTTCTCATGGCCTTTTTGTCTTCTTCTTCTGGGACTCCTGTGATTCGAATGTTGGGACATTTAACATTGTCCCAGAGGTCTCAGAGGTTGTCCTCATTTCTTTTAATTCTTTTTTTCCTCTCTCCTTCATTTATTTCTACCATTCTGTCTTCTACCTCACTTATCCTATCTTCTGCCTCAGTTATTCTACTGTTGGTTCCATCCAGAGTGTTTTTGATCTCAGTTATTGCATTATTCATTATTGATTGACCTTTTTATAATTTCTTCTAGGTCCTTGTTAAACTTTCCTTGCGTCTTCTCAATCCTTGTCTCCAGACTATTTATCTATAACTCCATTTTGTTTTCAAGATTTTGGATCATTTTTACTATCATTATTCTGAAGTCTTTTTCAGGTAGACTCCCTGTCTCCTCCTCTTTGGTTTAATGGGCTTTTATCATGTTCCTTTACCTGCTGAATATTTCTCTGCCTTTTCTTCTTGTTTAGGTTGTTGTATTTGGGGTGGCCTTTCTGTATGCTGGAAGTTTGTGGTTTCTCTTTATTGTGGAGGTTCTCAAGTTTTGGAGTTAAGCCTCCTGTCTCTGGCTTTCAGTCTAATTTTTACAGTAGCCTCAATACTTCTCCATTCATACACCACTGATGATAAAAAACATCTAGGTTAATGGTGAAAAGATTCTCCACAGCTTGGGACACCCAGAGAGATTCACAGAGTTACATGGAGAAGAGAGGAGGGAGGAGGGAGATAGAGGTGACCAGGAGGAGAAGAGGGGGAATCAAAATGGGGGAGACCAATCTAACCTGTGATCAGTTCCCTAAGTGTTCTCCACACCCCAGAACACCCAAAGAGATTCACAGAGTTAAGTAGAGAAGAGTAGGGGGAGGGAAGAGATAGAGGAGACCTCAAGGAGAAAAAGGAGAGTCAAAAGGGGAGAGAGCAATCAAGCCAATAATCAGAATCCTAAGTAAAAATGGGTACTGAAGATTGGATTCTTAATGGTACAGAATTGATAACAAATACCAAAAAGCAAAGATTAAAAATCTAGAGTAGAGGTTAGACTCTCAAAAATACAATATTAAAAAAAATTGCAAAACTTATAAATATATATATATATATGAAATTTGCTTTAAAAATAGTCTTTTTTGCAAAGTAATAGTAGGTTTTAAAAATGAAAATTAAAGGAGTAATAAAGAACTTAAAAATTTAAAAATGTAATAGTAAAATATATCCAGGAATTTCTCTGGAGCTGTTGAGGGCAATGTGGGGTCAGTTCAGTTTCAAGATATTTCCTTGTTCCAACTTATACTTTTTCTCAAGATCTATAGGCCCCTCCAATGTAGCCAGTGCTAACGACAGGGTTTTAATCTGTTGCACCTGTCACTTCCAAAGCAGTTCCCTCTTCTTTGTTTATTTTGGCTCCCTCTGTTACAAATCTCTTCAGTATCTAACTTCTGCCCTGACACAAGGGGGTGAACGTGGTCATTTATTTAGGTTCACTTGTTAAATTGTGCTGCAGGGATGGAGGAACACTGCAAACAAATATCCCTGGCATGTGTGGGGAGTGCTCACAGTGTCTGGGCCACACTGGGTTTGCTCCAGCTCACGGTGTGTGTGCTTTCCTGGAATACACTGCTCAGGCTCCAGGTTGCTCTGAGGGGAACTGTCTAAGGCGGGCCCTGGGTTGCATGCACTTCCCAGGTCTAAGCCACTCAGGTTCAGGTTCTCAGGTATTCCACAAAGGCACAGACTTGGTTGGGCATGTGTGCCCTTCCTAGGTCTGAGCAGGCGACCAGGTGCTTGGCAAGCACATATTCCCCAGGTGGGGCGGTGCATCTTATCATGTGCCTCGTACCAGCCAGTTGGTTTCCTGGGTGCACAACGGGAGTGCTCTCTCAGGTGTGCTGTGTGTCTCCTGTGGGGAGCTGATCTCAGGCTGTGACCCTCTTGACAGATGTCAACTGTCCAGGATCCCAGGAAGACTTGGTTAGCAACTGGGACTCTGCTCACAGTTTGGTAGAGGATGCCATCTCTAGGGCCAGTTTTGCCCCCTTGCCTTCCGGCTCTGGCTGTCACCTGCCTGCCTCCCTGCCTCTGGCAGGGGATGGGCTGGTCTGCTGCCGGCTAGCTCTCCTCTGGTATTCGCTCAGTCCTTTGTTCTGTGAGCGGGCCGGCAGTGCCTTAGGTGAGAGCTTTTCGAGGGAAAGTTCTCTCTCTCTTTCCTTGTTTTTTTCTCTCTCTCTCTGGCTATCCCATGGTTTGGGGTGCTATCTCACATTAGCTCCCTCAGATTGCACTCAGGGCATTCAGGCAAGGTCCTTACAGTAAGCAATGCAGCCCGCATCTCCCTGTTTAGCCCACAAGAGTCAGGGCTACTTCTCTGCTGGGAGTTGCAGTTAAGCGCGTAATCTGTGGGGTTTTTTAATTTATTTTTCCCTCCCGGTTATGCTGTCCTCTGAGATTCCAAAACTCCCCACAGGACCTCCGCTGGTGAGAGGGTTTCCTGGTGTTTGGAAACTTCTCCTCTTTTACAACTCCCTCCCCAGGATGGGTCTCTGTTCCTAACTCTTTTATCTCTCTTTTTGTCTTTTATATTCTGTCTTACCGACTTTGAAGACAATAGGCTGCCTTTCTGGGTGCCTGGTGTCCTTCACCAGCCTTCAGAAGTTGTTTTGTGGAATTTGCTCAGCATTCAAATGTTCTTTTGATGAATTTGTGGGGGAGAAAGTGGTCTCCCCGTACTATTCCTCCACATCTTAGCACCACCCCGCTCCCCAATTGAATTCAAATGGCTCCATTTTCCTAAGTTACAAAAAGCCCAACTCTTTTACTGATGTCAATTAAATTTTATTTAAAGCTAGATACCCATTTATAACTGGTAAGCCTATGAGACAGCTGGAACTGGCAGGGGACCTCCCCTCAGTATTCAGCCTACCTGGATTCCAGGAGATACAGGCAGCACAGACAAGTAGGTGTTACCCATATGAGACCATCTAGCTTGTGCAAGAGGCTATGTATACAGGGTAAGGGTGGGAAGTTGAGAGCATCAAAGGCAAGAGAGGAACAGGAAAGAGAATCACAGGAATCAGCTACCCTGCAGGCCTCTGAAGTCAGAAAGTGTTTAGCACCCACAGTGAGCCCAAGTAGTATTTTAAAGTGTAAAGGGGGAAGCAGTCCCTAAGAGCTGTCTGAGAGGCTGCATCCTGAACTTAAGTCCTTCATTTTTTTCTGTCAAATAAAACATAATTCTCAACTTTTAAAAAAAATGAAGAAAGTGTGACAGGGAAAGGAGCCAATGAAAAGGGTAGTTTATTTACAATGACACCTCTTGGTCGATTTACTCTTAGCAAGTGGTTTATTTCCCTTCCAGCACTGTAACAAGTAAATGCCACTCTGTAACAAGTAAAGCCCCAAGATACACATTTGATGTTTCTTGGAATAGAAAGGAGTGGGCACACATTTCCTCTCTTCTCAAACATGCACGCGGAGCCAAGCCAATTCCCCTCTCACACTGGAGAGCCAGAGCTATGGTCATAATGCTGAGCATCAGTCACTGCATTCTGATCTCCTCACGAGGCAGGAGAGGACAGTGGTTCATCCAGACTTCCACTGAAGTATAAACTACCTTGGTTCAAACCCCAATGCTACCATCTACTAGCCATGTCATCCACAGACACGTCACTTACCTTCTGTGTCCATGTCCTCACTGTAGAGTGCCAGATATTTTACCTGTTCTCTCTCCTCCTTCTGGTTCAGGGTTGCCATCATCTGCAGGGTTCTGTGGGTTTTCCCTTCTCTCAGACAGGCTAAAGAATAACAGAAAGGGCATTGTAAAATGAACCACTGAAAGTAAGGTAGTCATAAACAAGAGTGGGGAGACACTCTTCTGGCTCCATATCTGAGATAACTATGGTTACAGAACAGAACAAAAGGGATAAAAGAAAGAAAAAAAAAACTCTGACATTGTAAAAATGCTAAAAACTTCAACTATGCAAAAATAAAATCATTGGGAGCCACCTTACAGGCAACCTACCACACATGTAGTATTAAAAATAAGAATTCAAACCCCTAGTTGTTTTTCATAATATTTTTTATTATCTCAAGATAGAGGTTATAGAATCCAATAACTCTTTTAGAGAAGCAATATTTAGTTGAAGTTTAGGGAGTTAACACTGTTTACTTCTCTGTTAAATCGAAGAGAATTTAATCTAATACCGACTAAAAACAGCCAGTAAAATATAATTCCAACTTGTAAAATTATATCTGTCTCTGTATATATCTATATAAATGCACAGATCAACATATGTAATTACATTTATGAATAAACGTGTCAAAATGAACCAGATAATCGCTTTATCAATACAGTAAAGCCAAGGATACCTGCAGGACACAGTCAAGGAAGGAAAATCTTCACCAAGGAGACATTTCAACCCCAAAAGATTTATTTATTGATGCTTCAAAAGGGAGCCTTAGTCACTGCCTTTGTTTTATGAAATAAGATCCTGATATACATTTCATTCTGCTATTTGGCAGGAAAAAAAAAAGATGAATTAACCAGTAACCAGTGATTTCCAAGAAAATAGTCAAATCAAGGATTCAACATTTTCAAGAGGAAAGAGCACGAGACCATGAGTGGAAAATACTTGCATTCTAATTTTGTCTATTCCACTAAATTGCTAGGTGATATTGGGAAAGTCTAGATCCCCTCTACAAAGTGAGGGACTTTGACAAAGAAATCCACAGAACTAATCACTCAAGATGATCCAGGAAAGAAAAAATGGCACCATGATCAAGTGAGTTTGGAAATATCTCTCTTGGAGTTTCCCACTGAACATTTTAATACTGAAGGATTCAAGTACTTCTGAAAGAACTCTGTTTAAAACTACTTACTCTAAATTTTCTGTTTATAAATATTTTTACGTCATCTACACTGCTTTAAATATTACTATTATCCCATGATGGGTGACGTCCTCCAAGGTAAGGAGCAACGGATGCACTTTGCTGGAGCAGCCGTGAAGATATACCCCAGGTGCAACATCAGAGAAACCCAAGTAAGAGGGTAGGTGTTGTGAGAGGGCATCAGAGGGCAGACACAATGAAACCATAATCACAGAAAACTAGCCAATTTGATCACACGGACCACAGCCTTGTCTAACTCAATGAAACTAAGTCATGCTGTGTGGGGCCACCCAAGATGGTGAACAAGTCTGACAGAATGTGATCCACTGGAGAATGGAATGGCAAACCACTTCAGTATTCTTGCCTTGAGAACCCCATGAACAGTAGGAAAAGGCACAATTATAGGATACAGAAAGAGGAACTCCCCAGGTCAGTAGGTGCCCAATATGCTACTGGAGATCAGTGGAGAAATAACTCCAGAAAGAATGAAGGGATGGAGCCAAAGCAAAAACAATACCCAG